>NC_041405.2:71766422-71871422 GCF_900747795.2 Erpetoichthys calabaricus
CTGACAGCATATGATGTTTAACAAGATCAGAGACAAGGAGTGACAAGAGGAAGGGATATGTTGGACAGAGGGATGAATGAGCAATGGAAATGCCAAAGAGAGAGCACTAACTTATAACAATGTCACCAAAGAGAAGTGCCCCAACACCAGAAGTAATATGTTTTAATGTGGCTGGCATATAAGCCAGGAGGGATTCTGAGGCAGTAACAGCAAAAGATCACTGGTGTAAGCATGCAACATTCATAATATTAAACATACAAACCACAAGGCTATGCAGTCCTACAAACTACATATTAGACCATGTGAAATGTGCCATTGATGAATTATGGATTCAAATGAGACATCCATCCATTTTCCAACCCAGAGCCAATCCCAGCCAACACAGGGCACAAGGCAGGAACCAATCCCGGGCAGGGTGGCCAACCCACTGCAGGACACACACAAACACACCAAGCACACACTAGGGCCAATTTAGAATCGCCAATCCACCTAACCTGCATGTCTTTGGATTGTGGGAGGAAACCGGAGTGCCCGGAGGAAACCCACGCAGACATGGGGAGAACATGCAAACTCCACGCAGGGAGGACCCGGGAAGCGAACCCGGGTCTCCTAACCGCGAAGCAGCAGCGCTACCACTGCGTCACCCTCAAATGAGACACTATACATTTATTTTATTATGAGGACTCAGTTTAGTAATGCAGTGAACTCTTTCACCAAACCTTTCATCTCCACACACTGGACAAGCACACTTACTATGGGGATCTTTTTCACTTTGCTATGTTATTATTTTGACCTCACCTTGCAAATTAATTTTTGTGGTGATCTTTCATATTTTTTTTTTATCAGTGTAATGCTGCCATTCATTCAAATATGTTGTTTCATCGTTTACTTCTCAACATGTACTAAGTTCCCTGTTGAATTTCTTTTCTCTTGGACAGAGCTTGCTTGGTTGTCTGATATGCATTGTTCTTAAATGCTGGTAACATCCCAATTATTGTTTTGTCCTGCTGACAGGAAGATTTATCCTGTTTTCATTTCTTTCTTTGCATCTTTATTGTATGGAGATGGCATACCTCAGTGCAGGTCTTGTCATTAACCACCAGGCGAAGTCACAAACCTGGCACAGTACACAAAAGAAACTGCTGATTTACAGCTGTGGGGAAGGACAAGAACTCCTTCTCAAAGTGGCAAGGAGGCGTTTAAGGGTAATTAACTGATCACCTTTTTCAAACAATAAATGCTGCCTACGTTCAAAAACACTGCAGGCAATGCCCTTTTGATGGCTTCACTATTTTGTTTGTTTGCGCATTTCTATCAGTAACCACTACGTGTTACTTTTTCAATGGAGGCCTGCTACCCAGGAGTAATCTGGGGTTAATGGACAAAGTCATTTGCCTAATTATAGTTTCTCTTTACAATTACAATCATTTTGTAGCACAGCTGTATTATAAAAATTATTTTTAAAGCAAAGAAAATATCATGCATATTAAATTTTCTGATAAGTGAAATTAAATAACTAAAAATGCATCCCTTTACTGGTATGGCACTAATAAGGAAGACAATGTTTCATCTCCTTTTTTCTACATCCACCCTAAACAACTGCATTGTTCTAAGAAAAGGCAAATGATTTGTTTTACTTATATGCAAAAATGTACCTATGAGATGCCAAAGGTTTAAGCATAGACGGGGAGACAAACAAATAAAACAAAAGAGTTAACTAAAAAGCCTCATTAAAAATGCTGTGTTGCCATATGTGAGTGCCTGTCTGAAAAATAGCTCCTAGCGGTCAGTGAGTCACTGTACAGACTGCCAAATTACACTCCGGCCAGATGCAATGACTTTAGAAGGGTTTGGAGGAAATTTAATATCAAACAATTATGTATGAATAACTTGAGTTCAGTGTTGAACCCTACTTATGAAAAAATCAAGCAAACGGTCACACATGTAGATCAGATCAGAAGAAAACAATTTTAGTAAAACAATGGCCAGAGGATATCCTGTCTCAGGCTATGTAGTGGTCACTGGGTCCGTTAAGGTCCGATACTATGAATTGTTGACACTGAAGTGGTCCACTCAACTAGACAAAGGGGGCTGAGGGTTCATTGAGGCTCAGTAGTGAAAAGGGTACAAGCTGAAATGATTCATGATAAGAGTGGGCTGCAACTCTGCCTTTAGCCTCTCCATAGTATTTGCCCTGGCCCTTCTTATCAGTGTCTGTTACTAGGCAACAGTTGTTACCCTTATTGTGCAGCAGTCACGTGATGGAGGGGGTAGAGAGCTTGGGTGGTGTTTTGCTCAAGCTTTGCATTTCTCATTTTTATTTTAGCCCATCTACAGCTCGACTTTTTGTTAGAATTTAACAATATCTCTTTAGACTTAAGTGCTTTATGACCTTACTTTTGATTTTCAATTCTGGGTATTGATTTGTTCTTGTTGGGATATTGAAGTTTTTGACATTGTTTATTTTTGGACTTACAGTAGTTTGTGGATTTGCGCTGTTTGGATCTGCTCTCGATATATTTCTTTTTTCTTGTTTAGGACCTCTTCTCAGTTGTTAAAATAAATCATTCATTTACTTTCCATTGTGTGTGCTTCAATGGTACCCACACCAGTCTACAATTTTATTTTAGCATATATGGTCAGCCTTGCTTCATGGAGTGGGTGAGTTACACAGTGCTGTTTTCCCAGGCAGGCCTTAGCTGCTGGAGACCCAAATTGGAGTGTGCTGAGCCACTTATGCTTCTGCTTGTCTCAGTGAGTTTGAACCAATGTTAATTATGAACACATTCTTATCATTCATTGTCCTTTAAATGATAGAATCTACCCTTAAATACTTATGGTGTGCCTTGACCATTTTACTGCCTGACTCACTATGCCATGAGATGAATAGGGTTGACAATCTCTGGTTTATGGGGGTGAAAGAAACCAGCACAAACCTGACCATTTACAATAGGAAGCCAACTATTAGAGGTCTGTAAAGTAAATATGTCCAAGAGAAACCTAGATATGAGTCTGAGAGATTAACACATATTATTTCATTTATTTTTTCTTATTGAGCCAAGAATATGCTTCTCTTATGTCTCTCCCAAGCAGAAAGACAGACTGAAGAACGGAAATAACTGGGAGAGGAAGCATTAATTGAAGAAGAAGTCAAAATTATAGTTTGCTGCTACCAAAACACTAATCAAAGAAACGTAGTTACACAGAATTTAAAGCACAAGAACTGAACACATGACACAAAAGACTGATTGATGAGGATATCGGCCAATCTGTGTAATGTGTCTGATGCACCATTTTTGATCACCACACTGGGCAGGCAGACAGGCTAAAATTATCAAACACTATGTAAAAAGAAAAATGTGCAGCTTAAAAATAATGATTTAGGTCAGATATTTTCATTCATTGAAATAAGAAAAACATTAATGTTTCTAAAGTCTGTAATTATCTCAAACCTGCATTTTTTTTCCTTGTCCACATACAGCATTAAAATGATGTCCCACATAACAAAACATGAAGTTGAATTCACTGTCTCAATTCAAAATGCATATTTCTAATGTATATTGGGGAATATATGGAAATAACAGCTGAATTGAAAGCAACGTTAACCCCTCTTCAGGAGTTTTGATTTGGGAATTATTCTACAGCTGAATTAGGGAAACAGTTCTTAGATTAGACATTGAAAACATGAATTTGTGATTTATATGAGGGGCAAAACAGATAGGCTTTACATTTTATTTTTATGGCTATTCATTCTGAGTGGGTAAGACTATGAGAAACAAAATTAAAAAGCAGCCAGTGGTGTACTGCAGAATAAAAACAAAATGTTAGATGTCAAGAATTTCCTCAGGAGACCCCATCTTGAATCTCCAAGTTATTTCTACCGAAACAAAAAAAGCAAAACAAATAAGGACATAAATAAATAAAAAAAAAATTCTCATGACCTTTTGAACTAATTGGCTTCAGATTTGCAGCACTGACCTGAAAAAGGGCTGACATGACACAAAGAACGATGTGTGAAAAAATGCAAGTGGGGGCACCAAGAAGAATAAAACTCGATAAAATTGGCTAAGCGTAGAAATACAAGATGTGGGCTAATATTACAATTAAAGCAGCGGTAGATGCCGTGAGATAGCCAGTGGCCAAGTGTTGTAGAGCTAGTGCAAACTGAAAGAAAGAAAGAAAGAAAGAAAGAAAGAAAGAAAGAAAGAAAGAAAGAAAGAAAGAAAGAAAGAAAGAAAGAAAGAAAGAAAGAAAGAAAGAAAGAAAGACTGTGGACACTACACTAAGGTGAAAAGTCAATGGACAGCTAGTGCAAACTGAAAAAGAAAGAAAGAAAGAAAGAAAGAAAGAAAGAAAGAAAGAAAGAAAGAAAGAAAGAAAGAAAGAAAGAAAGAAAGAAAGAATCCTTTGTGAAATATAAACAATAAATGCTCACTATGGTGCTTTTGTAGTGGTTTGCATTTTGAACACACTTTTATGCATTATGTCTGTTTATTTTTAATGTAGTAAGGGTGACAGCAAGAATGGTGCTTGGCGTGACATCTGGAAAGAGGAAGGAGGAAAAGGAAACCTGGTGGTAGAATGAGGAAATACAGGAGAGTATAAAGAGGAAGAGGATGATAAAGAAGAAGTGGGGTTAGTCAGAGAGATGCAGAAAGTAGACAAGAGTACAAGGAGATAAGGCAAAGGTGAAGAGAGAGGTGGCGAAGGCTAAAGAAAAGGTGTATGATGAGTTGTATGACAGGTTGGACACTAAGGAGGGAGAAAAGGACCTGCATCGATTGGCTAGACAGAGGGACCGAGCTGGGAAAGATGTGCAGCAGGTTAAGGTAATAAAGGATAAAGAGGGAAACGTACTCACAAGAGAGGAGATTGTGTTGAACAGATGGAAAGAGTACTTTGAGAGGCTGATGAATGAAGAGAACGAGAGAGAGAAGAGGATGGATGATGTGGAGATAGTGAATCAGGAAGTGCAACGGATTAGCAAGGAGGAAGTAAGGACAGCTATGAAGGGGGTGAAAAATGGAAAGGCCAGATGACATACCTATGGAAGCATGGAGGTGTTTAGGAGAGATGGCAGTGGAGTTTTTAACCAGATTATTTAATGGAATCTTGGAAAGTGAGAGGATGCCTGAGGAGTGGAGAAGAAGTGTACTGGTGCCAATATTTAAGAATAAGGGAGACGTGCAGGACTGCAGTAATTACGGGGGAATAAAATTGATGAGCCACAGTATGAAGTTATGTGAAAGAGTAGTGGAAGCTAGGTTAAGAAGTGAGGTAGTGATTAATGAGCAGCAGTATGGTTTCATGCCAAGCAAGAGCACCACAGATGCAATGTTTGCTCTGAGGATGTTGATGGAGAAGTTTAGAGAAGGCCAGAAGGAGTTGCACTGTGTCTTTGTGGACCTGGAGAAAGCATATGACAGGGTGCCTCGAGAGGAGCTGTGGTATTGTATGAGGAAGTCGGGCATGGCAGAGAAGTATGTAAGAGTTGTACAGGATATGTACGAGGGGGGAGGTGGGATTACATCAGGGATCATCTCTGAGCCCTTTCTTATTGGCAATGGTGATGGACAGGTTGACGGATGAGATTAAACAGGAGTCCCAGTGGACTATGATGTTTGCTGATGACATTGTGATCTGTAGCAATAGTAGGGAGCAGGATGAGGAGACCCTGGAGAGGTGGAGATATGCTCTAGAGAGGAGAGGAATGAAGATCAGTAGGAACAAGACAGAATACATGTGTGTAAATGAGAGGGAGGTCAGTGGAATGGTGAGGATGCAGAGAGTAGAGTTGGCAAAGGTGAATGAGTTTAAATACTTGGGATCAACAGTACAGAGTAATAGGGATTGTGGAAGAGAGGTGAAAAAGAGAGTGCAGGCAGGATGGAATGGGTGGAGAAGAGTGTCTGGAGTAATTTGTGACAGACGGGTATCAGCAAGAATGAAAGGGAAGGTCTACAGGACGGTAGTGAGACCAGCTATGTTATATGGGTTGGAAATGATGGCACTGACCAGAAAGCAGGAGACAGAGCTGGAGGTAGCAGAGTTGAAGATGCTAAGATTTGCACTGGGTGTGACGAGGATGGATAGGATTAGAAATGAGTACATTTAGAGGGTCAGCTCAAGTTGGATGGCTGGGAGACAAAGTCAGAGAGGCAAGATTGCGTTGGTTTGGACATGTGCAGAGGAGAGATGCTGGGTATATTGGGAGAAGGATGCTAAGGATAGAGCTTCCAGGGAAGAGGGAAAGAGAAAGGCCTAAGTGAAGGTTTATGGATGTGGTGAGAGAGGACATGCAGGTGATGGGTGTAACAGAACAAGATGCAGAGGACAGAAAAATATGGAAGAAGATGATCCGCTGTGGCAGTCCCTAACGGGAGCAGCCGAAAGAAGAAGAAGATTTTTAACTCTGTATCGTTGATAGAGCATGTGAATTATAACTATAGCAACTAATAAGGTTAACATCTATCTATCTATCTATCTATCTATCTATCTATCTATCTATCTATCTATCTATCTATCTATCTATCTATCTATCTATCTATCTATCTATCTATCTATCTATCTATCTATCTATCTATCTAGAAGCATGAGTGAGTACAGTGACAGACAGGTGGATGGAAGAGTACACATATTGATGGTGGGTGGACATATAGTTAGATGAGTGTATAAATGGACGTGTAAATAAATAAGTGGATAAATTATATTTTTAGCAAACAACCTGCACACATTCTTACACCACTATCCTTTGGTATTCAGACATTCTTCACATTTCTTCCTCTTAGACTGTACACCAAAATACTCTTTATTTTGAAGGTGGTCCATGCTGTGCTGTGCTGATGGGAATTTTACCTTTCTATTAACAAGTAAAAAACATTGGTAAAACAGGATACATTTATTTGACCGATGATTTCCTGGCATTGTGAACAACAGTGAGGGGAGCTTTCAAGGCTATTTAAAGTCTTTCTATTCCATGTCGTCTAGGATGAGCGGCATCCACACCCATTCAAAAGAGTTAAAGTTAGAATCTTAGTTTTGGGACTTTTCACAGCACAACTGTGATTTTAAATAAGAATCTAAAGGATTACCTTACCTGAATTGAACTTCATTCTTAATTATGTACATTATTTTGTATTTAAATTTTGTGTCACACTTCTTTTTTTGGTTCTCTAGATATTTTCCCAAGTGTTGTACAAGTCACCATATTAGCATTTGTAATGAAGTGTAATCCCATTAATCCAAAAATGATGTCTGACATAGATCTTCTTTATAGGCAAATAAATTCCTGAATCTGATAAGCCCTTTTCAGAGATTGTCTGATGAGAAATATATGACTAAATGTATGAAAGCCCACACTTGGAGCAGTTTGTTTCATGACATTTACACTAACTACACTGAAAACCGAAGAATGTAAAAGGCTTCTGCATCATCAACAGAAAAAAAACAGACTTATGGAATTGAGTTCACTGAAACTGCACCATTCCTAAAACTAGATAAATACAATAAACATAGATGAGGAAGTTTTTAACAAAATGTGATTAAGTCAGACTCTCAAATTCAATGTTAAAATCACAAAAGCATTCACACATTTTTTCTTTATTATAACCTGAGTTAATTTATTCGTCTCAATTTGATGGCTGCATGGAGGCAGAGGCTATGCCACCAGCATCGGGTCCAAGGCAGGGTGCACCCTAGATATGCAGAAGTCACTCAAATTGCATGTTTGCATGCCCAGACTCACACTCATTTATTTCCTAGGCCAAATAAACTAACATGTACCGCATTTTCTAGGGTTTCTGCAGGAAACGAGAGAACTTGAAGA
The DNA here is from genome assembly GCF_900747795.2 of Erpetoichthys calabaricus. Taxonomy (NCBI): domain Eukaryota; kingdom Metazoa; phylum Chordata; class Cladistia; order Polypteriformes; family Polypteridae; genus Erpetoichthys; species Erpetoichthys calabaricus. Next base: position 71,774,248 of record NC_041405.2, read on the forward strand.
AAAGCAACTTGAGAATATGGTGAGATGAAGCAAACTATACATAAACAGTGACTGCACTAATATTTGAACTTAGGTCATTTTCATTATGTGGTGTCATTACTGCTTAAAGAAGTCATTGATTGACCAGAAATGGCTTGGGTGGTGGTGGAAGATTCTGAATTTCTGCAGCCTGCATTTTCCATCATTTTGCCTGTATAAGAGTTCATTTGCTCTCTGATATACTGCATGTTCAAAGATGAAATTACTGCATATGCTCCCTCTTTCAGGAGCCTGTTAACAGTGTGGCCACTGCATTTTGAACTAGCTGATGAGACTGGGATGCCTGAATATCTCCGAAGTATAGAGAGTTGCAGTAACCCAACCTATTATTAGTCCAATTTTTATTCATTATATAATTGATTCTTAGTTACCTAAATATCAAATTAAATTTATTGTAATGGGAAGGTAGAGTCTATCCTGACAATAGCAACACAACATAAAGTCCACTCATATAAGGCCAATTTAGGATTGCCAGTTGATTTAATGTATGTGGCTCTAAAATGTGGGAGAGAAAAACACACAATGAAAGCATGCAAACTTTACATAAAGAGCTATAAACCAGGATTTGAATCCAAGATCTTTGAAGCAGCATTAGTCACTGAACCACTGTTATGTCCACAACATGTGTAAGTCTGACATATTTCTTTTATTAGTAACTAGCTGTCCCCTGCCGCTCTGCCCGTGTAGTAGTGAAACAAGACAAACTTTAAAAATCAATAAACAAACAGGTATTGCTAGCTAAGTGGAGGCAAGGTACGGTCCAAAACATGGCCAGAGGTAGACCGATTTGAACAGAGGCTGTTGCATGAGTGAGGAGGGCCCCGCCCGGCTCCCCACTCCTGACGTCACGCTTCCCCCTTCCCTATCACTCCTGCAAGCAAACCATGATACTTAGTGCGATGAGAGAAGTTGCAAAATCAACCGAATTGTTCAAGCAAATTATAGAGAAAAACCCGATCTAATTCCATTAGGTATTCTCTCGTTCGCTAGCTAAGTACAGGCAAGGTATGCTCCGAGGCTGGCGCGTGAGGAGTAGGGTCCCACCTGGCTTCACACTCCTGAGTCACGCTTCCCCCTCCCCTTGGCCCGCAGCCTCTATCTCGGATTAGCATGAATATATCACCCCTGCAAGCAAACCATGATACTTAGTACCATGAGAGAAGTTGCAAAATCAACTGGAATGTTCAAGCAAATTACAGAAAAAAAACCGATCTTAAACCATTAAGTATTCTCTCATTCGCTAGCTAAGTGCAGGCAAGGTACGCTCCGAGGCTGGCGCGTGAGCGAGGAGGGTCCCGGCTGGCTCCCCACTCCTGATGTCACGCTTCCCCGTTCCCTCAGCCCGCAGCCTCTGTCTCGTATTAGCGCAAATTAATCGCTCATGTAAGTGAACTGTGATACTTAGCTCGATGACAGAAGTCAGAAAATCATTTGGAATGTTCAAGCAAATTATAGAAAAACACCCGATCTAAATCTGTTAAGTAATTCTCTTGTGAAAAGTGGACAGACATACAGACGTTGTATTTTATATATATTGTATACAGAGATGGTACTAAGTTCTGTATAGTAGACAAAGAGGAAGTCACACATACTTAAGGGGAAGTGCATTTAAGACTGAAGCCATGAAGAACTTCTTTATCCAAAGATGTGTGGGAATTTGAAGCAAACTACCGAGACATATAGTTAAAGCAGTAACCTTAAAAAATTGTATGTATCTAGATAAGTTATTGGGACAGCTTAGCTATTAGTTAAACAAAGCAATCATTTGTCAGATTTCTTATATTTTTGTGTTTAAGGAAGTTAACCAACTTAGCTTTATCAAGGTTTGTGACTTGCATGTAACAGAACAAATGTTTTATCAGACGATAAAGAAAATAATGAACATTTCTGGAGCAAGTTTAAACTGATGTATGATGGAAGTCAACACCACATATCTTTTTTACACTGATGATGATGGGCATTTACATAGTTTCTGTTTTTAATATTGTATGTTTCTTTTATTTCTTTGGGTCTCTAATTTCACATTTTCTACTCTGAAATATACACTAATGAGCACTAAAAACACTAAGGGAAATCCAAAGTGATGTACAATCAAAGTACTAATAAGCTGCTGTTTTGTTTTACATCTCATTGGAAATTCTTTATGCTTCCCCGGCCATCTTTAACATCACTGAAATCAGCACTCTGACAGCACATCTTGAAGGAAAACGCAGCACACGCCGAGGTCAGCTGTCACTTTCTCAAATGCAGTCCCTGGACAGGTAATAGCATTAGCGAACAGATGGAGAGGCTTCCTTGGAAAGATCTTAGTTGCCTAATTACTAACTGCCCTGGTTGCTGCAATTTGGCCAAAAGATCTTTTATCGAAAATGGCTAAAACATCAAAAGAAACAGAATAAATAAACTACAGTACTATTTGTTAAACAAAAATAAAAAAATAAATAAAATAAAAATAAAATCAGATCTTATTGAGAAAGCATTTTCATTGATTTATCATTTATATCTAGTATTTCCTGTCGAGAAACAGTTGCACTGAGCTTAGCTCTGGAGAATGGGCTTCAGATGCCAGCCTGGTTGCTGCCTCTGTGGAGTTTTCATATTCTCCCTGTGCTCAGATGGGTTATCTCAAGCTACTGTGGCCTCGCCTCTGACATCTCAAAGACATGTGTTAGGTTACCTGGGAAGTCTAAATGGCACCAGTGTGATGTGCCTGTGCCTCACTGGGAAGGGCTGTGTCTATAGCCACCACACTTTGGCCTGGTCCCTATGTATCTGAATCTGAGTTGGCTTGAAAATGGATGGATCAAATATTTTCTAATTTCTGCCATTCTTATAACATGCTAATATAAATGGCTAGAAATGTTTTTGTATTTGCCCTTTGAGTTTTTGTGTTGTCAAATTGGTGTAAAACTGGTTTCTGAACTTTTTTTTGTAGAGTAGGAGTCTCCACACTACACTGCATGGCGCACTATTGTACATACCTTTACTCAAGGATGGTCATTCTGAAGTCACTAATTAGCCTAAAACCCACCTCTTTGGAATAAACCAGAAAACCAAAGTATCCACACTAACATTGGGAAAATGTGGAAACTCAGCACAGACAATGACAGAACAGGGATGAGAACACAGGTTCTTTAAGTTACCATTCATTGTTGGAATCTGCTATCAGTTAGCCAATTTATAATTGACTATAGGTCACTATATTTCTTTGCTTGTTTTGATTATATCTTTGCTCGTTTTGAGGTGGAAATAGTAGAGACAGTCATATCTAGGCCCCAGCAGTCTCTCCTCCCCCATACTAACTCTCTGCAACCAGACCTTCACAGTGCAAGAGCATGATGTGAGGTGAGTGCTCAGACCGGTCAATTCAAGAAAGGCTGTCGGTTCTGCACAAAGATCTTCAGCCTCTCCTCATCGAAGACCATCATTCCATCTTGCCTGAAGCCTACCACGATCATTCCGCTGCCAAAAGAAACTGTCATCAGCAGTCTCAATGACTACCATCCAGTGGCACTCACCCCAGTTATTATGAAGTGTTTCAAACAACTGGTCCTACGACACATTAAAGCCAGCCTCCCAGTCATAGTGTATCCACACCAGTATGCCTATAGAGCAAACAGGTCCACAGAAGATGCCATCTTTGCAGCCTCGCATACTGGACTTTCCCATCTTGAACAGCAGGGGAGCTATATGAGGATGCTTTTCATAGACTTCAACTTAGCTTTTAACACAGTTATCCCAGATAGAATGGTCACAAAGCTCACTGGCTTAGGACTTTCACAATCTGTCTGCCACTTGATCAAAGATTTTCTGACTAATCGCCCTCAGATGGCTAGATAAGGCCCCTACTTCTCCTCCACCCTCACACTCAACACTGGCATCCCATAAGGCTGTGTTAAGAGCCCACTACTATATGTGTTCTATACCTATGACTGTGTACCCTCTAATTCCACCAACACCATCATTAAGTTCACGGATGACATGACTGGAGGAGACAAGACAGCCTTTAGGGATGAGGTCCAAACACTGATTGCATGGTGAAGTGAGAATAACCTTGCCCTGATCTCTATCAGAACACAAAAACTTATAATAGGCTTCTGGAGACACAATACAAAACACAACCCAATATACATCAATGGAGACTGTGTGGAAAGAGTTCTTGCCTTCAGGTTTCTGGGTATACACACTGCAGAAGATCTTTCCTCATCCATAAACACCACAGTGGCAGGTAAGAAGGCACAGCAGAGACTTTATTTCCTGAGGATCCTCAGAAAAAATAACATGAAGGAGAAGCTGCCGGTGTACTTTTACCGATGCTCCATTGTGATTGTACTGTCATACTGTATTTCTATGTGGTATGTCAGCAGTTCATTGGCAGATAGGAGAGTCCTTCAGAGTATTATAAACTCTACCCAGAAAATTATGGTCTGTAAACTGCCCTTTTTGGTGGAACACTTCAGCTCAACAGAGCAGCCAAAATCATGAAAGACCCATCCCACCCTGGACAACACCTGTTTGAGTTGCTGCCCAATGGTATGTGTTTCAGGTCCATCCAATCACAGAGAAACAAATTTAAGAACAGTTTCTACCCCAGACCCATACAAGAACTGAATATTGCTAAACACTTATGATTTAAAATGACTAATATAACAATGGTTACTCTTGCACTACAAGTACATGTTTACATTCTTTGCAAGTTATACCATTTAACTGTTTCTATTATTGCACTCAATTCATCTGTACATTTTATTTAAATGCAATATTTAGTTATTCTATTGTATTATATTATATTGTACTGCATTATAATTTAATCATGTCCATGATGTGTGAATGCACCTTAGGATTGCTGCAATTTCGTTGTGCTAAGTGCAATGACAATAAAAGGAATCTGAATCTGTATAGGAGCAACATGTTTACGCAGCATTAGTGATGATTTCCCACAGCTCCAAAGACCTGGATTTGCATCCCACCTATTTTGGTATAGCTGTATTTCTCTCATTCATTTTGTTTGAGTGCTCTAGTTTGTTCCAAAAATGTAGAAATGTGCTCATTAAGTTTACTAATGACAGTAATAACTAAAAGGAGTGAGAATGTCAAGGCTGAAATAGACTTTCCATCCAGAATTGGTTCCTGCCTTGTACATAGTGCTGCTGGGATAGGATCCATTTCCCTATAATTTTATTAAGAATGTTCAATAAATGAATGGACATACTATTTATTAATAACTAGTGGTGGTTACCTGTTGAAGACATGGTTATAGAAGTAATTTCGAAATTATTTGATATATCTCAAAATACATAGCCCTGCATTATACACATTTGCTACCCATCACTCGACAGTGACACTGTACCATGCCATCGATATGATCGTGTAATGCCAAAAAGTAGGTTTGCATCCTGCTATTTACCATCTGTCTTCACCTCTGAACATCTGCAGCTAATCATGCATTTACTTACTGGTGCTTTTGAAACTGCCTTGCCATCCTTGTACATGCAGCATTAGTCCTGCACCTATGCTCGGTATCTGCCTCCACCCCTTTTCCCCTGTGTGTACCTGCAGCATCCCTCCTCTACTCAGTGTCCTTGTGTGTCTCAACCTCTCTTGCCTGGCACTTTTCTCTGTCGAGCATGGTCCTGAAAAGCCTGCTTGTCAGACTCTGTCATTTTGCTGTGCCTTGCTCACCTCCCATGTCCTTTTTGACTACCAATAGCAGACAGGCCCCTATCACATGCTGTCTTATTCTTGCTTCCCATCTTTGAAGGCGACTCAGGTTGCATGTCATTAGTATTCAGTGAGCTAATGTTGGTCAGTAAGTTATTGGATTTCTTGTTGTTGAAATTCTCCTTTTAATTATCCCAAACTATTGTGTCATCATCCCTACTACTGAGCAACCAAAACAAAACCGATCAGTCAGACCAAAGCTAAACTGATGAAACAAACTGACTGAGCAACCAAAGCAAAACTCGCCAAACTGACCAATCAGATTGCTCAAAGGGACCAGACACAGACATACACATACAGTAATGTGTTATTATAAATGTAATTGATGTAAATCAAATAAATACATCACAAAAATGAAAGAAATCATTTTTGCATCACTTTTTGTGAAAATCAAATCTGCCTATTTGGTCCAAACGGCAACAATACCAAAAAACAAAACAGCTCTTCACTTCACACAGAAGGTAGTGTACACCCCCATTCAGGACTGAAGCCAGAATCCAATGAGGCAGACCAGCATTTGTGATATTCAGTACATTATTGTCACAATTCTGTTTTGAGATTAAATGAAGCAAACCACATTGTTTTAATGTGTTCATTATAGTATGCAAAAGCATTAGTATATCATATTTAGAGGACACAGCTCTAAAGATCTGAAATGTATAAATGAGGAGGCAAGATTCCCAGCTGGTCAGATTCAACCATAACAGCTTGGCAACTTTCATCAAACCTGTGGGTCTGAAGCAGTATTTAATGCAATTAGTAGCTAATTAGCACAGGAAGACAGTTGCATCTGTGTGCCGTGTGTTGGGGAAGGTTGAGTTTCGGTCACCAAGCTGATTTAAGTAGGTAACGTAAGAAAGGGAGATGCACGCAAATGTCTTCCTTTTAAACAATCAGCAAAATGCCTTTCACATGCTAATGAAGCTACAGTCAATGCTTTCACTGGTGTCTAAGTACGAGTGCTTTCAACCTTTATTAGAGTGGAACTGACTAAAAAAAATAAATCCAATTTAAAAGGGAACCTAATAGCACACCTGAATTTGAGCACTTGAAATACTCATTAATGTCATATATTTGTATCTCTGCCAGTTGCTTGGTGTCTGTTCTCTCATTACCTTAATGCCCTTCCTCTGACAGGTTTGAGTGAAGAGGTTTTAGTGGCAGGGGGTATCTGTGGGCCCAGACGCATCAGGTGGAAAGTTTCACCGCATTAAATAGGCTGCTTGGGGTTCCAAGGAGAATAGTTGATGAGCAAATCGAGCAGATCCATCTGTCAGCCTCTGTTACCTTGAGAGAGCCAGTTCCAGGTTGGGAGAGCTCCCTGTTAGACATAAAATCACTGATGTTGTATGTCACTGGCTGAAGTGCAAGCATGTGTCCACTGTATAATAAATTTTCATTGAACACTAAAATTAAAACTGAAGATAAGGATTTTCTCAATAAACACAAGAAGACCTTTAAGGACATTCTTCACCTTATAATCTTGTAATACATTTTAATGTACCCATGCAATCAATGAATTACATTAAAAATTCAAATTTCCTGTTACAGTTTATATCAGATCTTTATAGTTATTGAGCACATTAAATAGTTATATATAGAATATGTACACTAATTCTCACCAGTCAGAGTAAAATCTCCTGTTACACTTTATATGAGATGTTTATAGTTATTGAGCAAATAAAATAGTTATATTTAGAATAGGTACACTAATTCCCACCAGCAAGAGTAAAAATAATAATAGTCATCAGAGAGGGAAACCCAACACTATAACTAGTGTCTAATATTAATCAGATAGAGAAAATAGTGAGTAACAAAAGGTAGTCAGGCAGAGAAATTTGATTTGAACAGTAGCCAGATTCAGAAACTATAATGTGATGCAATCTAGACACAGAAAGGAATAAATGCTTTATGGTAATCAGTTACAGATACAGTAACCAAATAAAATAACCAATGTCAAATGTTTATCAGACACTAAAATCAGTAGGTATCATTAGCCAGAATTAGAAACTAGTCGCCAATGATTACCAGACAGAAAAAGCAGTTCAGTACGCTAAAAAACTGTCCAGACACAAAAACAGGTTGGTAATGACAGAAAGAATCACAACTATAACTCCAGTTCTTCAATCACTGCAAAGGCTTCCAGTTCAGTTTAGAGTAAATATTGAAATCATCATTTGCATTTACAAAGTCATTAAAGGTATAGCTTCTCCTCCCTTAGAGAACTTATTAATGTCCCTTCTCCAGGATGATGGTTGCAGTTTTAAGATTAGAGCCTGTTTAAAAGTCAATGCATTAGTAAAGCTAGTGTGGGAGGCAGAGCCTTTAGCTCTAGGCCACCCAAACTCTGGAACTATCAACCTTCCCATTGTACTAACTGGAAAGGTATTTAGTAAAATATTATATGAGTAACAATCAGGACAAAGAGCATGGTCTACAAACAGGCAAAGGTCGATACCAGCAGTCAGAAACAAAGTCTACAAAGCCAAATTGACAACCAATACTCAAAGTCAAAAGTTCAGAGCTCGTTTCTATTGCCAGGAGTCACAGAAAAATAAGAATCACAAAATCACTATTCAAAGCAATTGCAGATGATCTGAGAATACATGCAGTGACCTTTATATGATTTCACCTATGACGTCACTTGTTGTGCACTATAGGAAAGATTGCTATGGTACTGACCATGAAGCTATCCCACAATGGCAGTATACAATTGTACACTTTTTAGAGAAGCCTTTTAGCCAAGAATAGGGGACACCATTGAATTCCATGTGTCTGATAAACTCCCAAAAAGAAGTCAAAGTGACTTTTAGCTTAGTCAGGAGATGCACAAAAAATTAATAAAAGGTGCCATTCATAATACCCAATCACAGATGGAGCGGCTCAGACCAAGATCTCTGAGCATTAGCACCAGGCTAGAGGGCACAACGTTGTTGAAGGCAGAGCTATAGTCAATGAAAACTATCCTGACATACACGTGTTTTCCCTTCCTAGATGTCCCTGAGCAGTGTGCAAGGCAAGGAAGAAGGTGTAATCCACAGATCTGTTGCACTGATATGCAAACTGTAGCAGATCCAGGGTAGCAAGATAGAGTTTTACAGAACAACTAGTTTAAGGTTGTAATCTTAAAAATGAATCAGTTCCCATTTCCCAGTTCACTCAAAAATAGTTCATTAATACAGAGATCCGTGTGCAATACGTAGCACCTTAAGAGTTGCCTCAAACCTGATTCCACTCTAACTGTATCCCATCCTTTACAAACCATAAAAACGAATGTGGCTCATAATTGTTATAATGGCATTAAATGTTAATGATTTGTAAGTGACAGATATTAAAAGTAAAGTCCTCCTGAAATGCTAACATTGAGTGAGCTATATAAGGAACTTTAAATTAGACTGCGCAATTGCTCAAATACTGCACAAATGTTACTTAATTTAAAATTTCCCAGCTTACTAGATATTTTAGAACAAATCAGCTCCCCTAGCTCTCGCCCTGTCGATTCCCTAAAGAACTGAGATGATTGATGTGCTGTCTGTTATGGGATGAAGCGCTAGACATGTTTCAAAATAACAAGCTGCTTTCTCTCTGCCTTCAGGAACAAGGAAGAGAGTGGCACTATGTAATGGATGGCAGGGTAATGTGACAGCATTGCTGGGTCCTGGAGTAACTTGGGATTTTCTCTCTTTGATATGTGACTCATTTGTGACTGATGAAGACAAAGTGGTTTCAGATAATGAATAAATGGATGATAATGAGCATTAATATGATGCAAAATTGAAAATATGTGAAAGCCACAGAGATGCATATGCCAGCAGTTAGTGGTTACAATTAGAACTGTGAGGCCAAAGAATGTCACTGTATTAAAAGTAGAACTCTCTCCGTGCCCTAAAAGAATGAAAGGCATATTTGTTTTACAAAAGTAAGGAATTAGATGGAACAATGTGCATAATAATTTCAGGAACAATAAATTAATGTTAATAATCACTTATTTGTTGGGAGCAAAAAGAATGATGCTGCTGCCCCAGACATAAATTAAATGATTCTGTCCTGTCTTCACAGTCAAACTGCCAGACCATGTAGCTCTGAACCAATTGAGCCTGCCGATTAGCAGATGAAAAGCTTCTATTCTGTATAGTTCAAACAGATGAAACTACAAGTTATTAAATAAAAGAATGCACTGAAAATAATTTAATAATTATTGATGATTTATATATTTTTGTCCCTCTTCTGCATTGGAAATATTATAGAAAATAAATGCATTTTGTATGCAGATTGAAATACTCTTATGCTCTTATTCGTTAAAGTATCAGTCCCTGCTAAAATAGAGCAATTGTGCCAAAAAGTAAATACATTTTTTTTTGTTCTTTATTTTCACCTTATACAATTTCTTTTAGGGCAGCATGGTGGTGCGTGGAGTTTGCATGATTTCCCCGTGTCTGCGTGGGTTTCCTCTGGGTGCCCCGGTTTCCTCCCACAGTCCAAAGACATGCAGGTTAGGTGCATTGACGATCCTAAATTGTCCCTAGTGTGTGTGTGTCCTGCGGTAGGCTGGCACCCTGCCCAGGATTTGTTCCTGCCTTGCACCCTGTGTTGGCTGGGATTGGCTCCAGCAGACCCCCTGACCCTGTGTTAGGATATAGCGGGTTGTAAAATGGATGGATGGATGGGTTAGATAATGACTGACTGACAATTTCTTGTTTTAGGAATTTGTTAGTTTTTGCATAGCCTTGGGGTCAGAGCACAGTGTCAAGGGCCCAGCAGAGAAGGATCTCTTTTGGCAGTAACGGGGATTCAAACCAGCAACCTTCCAGAAACCAACACAGATCTTTAGCCTCAGAGCCACCACTCAGCCTATTTGTAGTATTTAGAATATAAAAATAAGTTAACCAACATTTTTTTATGTTTATATTGTCATTCTGATGATATAATTTTAATCACCAGTTTGTGTATCTGCTTGCACAAGCACTGTCATTTACTATCATTTTAGTTGTTTTGTCAGGAATTTGATGCATGTGCTATGTTACCAATAACATCATTTCATTGAACACTATCTGAACTGTTAATAACTAAGGAAAAGATGCTGTAAGAGACTAGCAAGCAAACAAGTGTTTGAACAATTTAGAAAAGATTTTGGATTTGACTTGTTACTTTAGGACTTCAACTTTAATTTTGTCCTTTGGAGAACAATATAATAACTTTTCTTTTATGGTCATTGCTTACGTTCACATCAGTCTCTTAGTTTTTTTCCTTAAGACCTGTTTAGATCTCTGACACTCAAAATCTGTGTGACAGGACATGAAAACGTCCAATTTACCTGAGTGTCCGCGTCCATGCATATCAATGAATCTGTGTTTTATATAATGGCTAATTTAACATTCACAGAAATACTTAGCCTAATTCATGATCCTGGAGGTGTTACAGGCAGTAAACCACCCTGGGCAGTCCACTGTAGGGCCCAATCACACCCAAACTCAGATTTAGAGTTGCTAGTTAATAATAATAATAATTTTTTGCATTTATATAGCGCTTTTCTCACTACTCAAAGCGCTTAGCAATTGCAGGTTAAGGGCCTTGCTTAAGGGCCCAACAGAGCAGAGTCCCTTTTGGCATTTACGGGATTTGAACCGGCAACCTCCCAATTGCCAGTGCAGATCCCTAGCCTCAAAGCCACCACTCCGCTTACAGAGCCACCTGCCGCACTCAAGGTCTCTGAGAAACTAGGCATTCAGAAAAAACAGTCAATCTGACAAGGGAGGACATGCACATTCCAAAAAGACAGTGGCTTGATGTATGATTCAAACCCAAGAAGCTGGAGCTGTGTGGCAGCAAAGCTCTCCACTGTGCCACCATGCTACCCTAAAGAGCCTCAATTAAGTGTTACAATGTAGCAATTCAAAACTCTAACAAAGCAGATCACATACTTGCTGAACGCTGATTATCTCATTATTATCTTTAATTCATTGGGATGCCAAATTGTGCATGGAAGTTGTGTATTAGAAGGTAATAATGTGAAGATTAGAAAAACGATGAATGGCTGAGAGGGACAAATTTCTGAAGAATCAAACAGCACTTTCAATATTTAAATGGTGTTGCTTCCATCTGAATTTTAATTAGAGCAGGATCCCAATCAATTAGCTTCTACTCAGCAAAATTGATCTGGAAAATAAAAGAACACAACAACATTAATATAGATGCGGTGGGACTGAATTTTTACTGGTATCACCTTATGGCAGCCCAGGTCTGTTGGCTACAAGTTTGATGGTGTTACATTCGTAACTTCCATCAAACAATTGGGAGGTGAAAAGCCATGGATTATTCTGCTTAGGGGTTCTGAGCTGCCTGCCAGCTCCTAGAAATGGGCAATCTTGGCAGACTTGAAGGCACAAATGACACAATGTTAAGACAGCTTGGGTAATGGCAGCTTCCAGCCTCAGAATAGTGGGATGTGTGTGGCAGTAAGTTGACTAGAAGGTGTTAGCAAGTTTTCTGCCATGAAACCAAAGGAGGCATAAAATATGCTACTGGACAAAATTTTGTCTTCCAGTTGAGAAAGACCCTTTCTCTTTTCCTTTTGTCGTGAGCTCTCATAACCTTTCTCAACTCATATGCATCCTTCCATTTAAAGCAACACAGCTTGTCCTTCTTTAGCTGTAAGCAGTTTTATGAATATTTGGAATTTGATTTATATAGTGCTTCATCAAATATTCACAATCTGTCATGTTGTCAACTACAGAATAGATATGAGAAGAAAACAGAAACAATTGAACTGAAGAAAACTATTCATTTTTTACTCCTCTTTCAATCAAAGCTACTTATGGAAGACAAAGAAAATACTTTTGGGTGAAAGACATGCAGGACATTTAAATCTCATTCTCCTTGCAGTTGTACTGTATTTCTCTTTTTTAATTTAAAGCTGCTGGATGCGACCACTTTCCACTACTGACTGATGCAACACCTTATTGCAATGTTCCTCTTTATTAAAATGCAGGGAAAATTAATGGGAACTGAATTACATCCAAACAGATGTTAAGTGAATAGAAATGAAAAGTGATTTACTTTATTAGAGTAAGTAGCCTTTTTAACTTATTGAGTTATTCATAAAGATGTGACACTCCATTCAGCAAGACCTTACAGTACACACCATAGCCAGAGCCTGGCTCTCAAGCAGTCCTTCTAAATTAAGATGTTATTCACCACACACATTTGTGTCTACTGATGGTTGATATGCTGCTTAATAATTACATAGAGTACACGCTGGGCCAACCAGCCGGCCAATATAGGTGAACAAGGCAATTGCTTAGAGTGGCACTTGATCAAGGGAGGCCAAATGTGACACTTAACTTTAACTATTATGCAAACCTACTAGGAACTTCATAGCAGAGCGTGTCATCCCACTCAAATGAGGAGTGTGTCAGCCCCTGCTGGTGTGCCCTGCACTTAACTGGACTATAAAAAAAGGTTCTGTAATACAGGTACTTTAATATATTTCTGACCATCCAGCCATCTTCTGAACGCCTGGTATAAGAGCCATTTTCTTAGTTATATAAGATTCATAAATATTTTACTAGATGATAATGCATAATCTATTGGAGGTTCCTAAAACCCCTATAAGTTGAATTGTATTGGTATATTCTTGCCATTTCTAACAGCTTTGAGTAAACATTATTCTTCAGTTAGTGACAGCCTTGCCATGTGTAAGGTGTAGAGGCATACAATTTTAAACCGTGACCGTGCCTGGGCACGTGCTCGTGCTAACGGGGCCATGGGTCATTTGAGTGTGTGAAGTAACTCGTGCTTATTTAAGTGCAGAGCCGTACGTTTATAGTGTACAGAAGAAGAAGCTAAGAATCTTTAAGTATAGAAAGAAGAAGTAAAGAACTTTTAAGTACAGAAATAAATAAAGTTTCTTAAGAAAAACTAAGTTTCTACGTGTGTAACTATTTTTTTCTTTTATTCTTGTGTGGATTATTTGCTTTCACTAAATATTTTTAAAACGAACTTTTGGACTGAGAGATTTCTTTCGACACGCATTTTACCCGTGCTTGATCTCGCCTTATGCTTCGGTGGCTACACCTGGTATTGGGTCAGAGAAAGTTGGAGACATTGGGCAGCTACTGGTGCAATGTAGGGACCAACCATCAATGAGGTTTTCATGATCACAGAGCTTGCTGACTTTGTTTTTTGTTTTCTCACATACAATTCACTGTGTGGACACCCCAGAGATTTTTCTCCTGGTATTTTAGCTTTCCTCTCTTCCCTTGTCAACTGACCATAGTTCAACAATTAATTAAATGGACAGATATTGCTAGTTTCCATGTATTTTAGCTAATTTCTGCTTTATTTTCTATGTGTTCCAACAAATCTAGGTACTAATTCTGTATTTGGCAATTTCTAAAATTTATACATGCCTTTTACCTGAGAACTTGTTCACAGCACTTTGCACCTGTACTCAGTAAAGAGTGAATTAAATTGAATCGAATCTATTAGACTAATCAGGCAAACATTATGTGTTTAATTAGTAGATGAAACCTTCTGAAATGTCCACATTCTCCTATAATTAATTCATATTTAATTGTTTTGCTTTGTTTAATCATTTATTGCAAGCACCAAATGATGAATCCTGATGATTATGTTATGTTTTAAGTGGCATGCCATCTAAACTATGCAGGGTGTGGTCCTGGCCACATTACATGTGTGATGCTTATATACTCTCCCAGTGTGAGTGTGCCCTGCAACAGATGTGTGTGCCAACCAGAGCTGTCATTGCTCCTGTGTATCTGTGAGTGTTTCTGTTTGGCTCACAGATCTTTCTGTGACTCTTTCTTATTTCAGAATTCTCTCAGAATTCATAAGTTTCCATGTTCTTTGATGTTTTCATTTTTTTATTCTTGATCTTTGGCAGGTGACTAGTGAGAGCTAGAGCTTTCCCATCATTTGTAGCCACAGAGACATGAACTGAATAATCAGCATATTGTATTCTACAGTACTCATCACTCTAGCAACATTTGTGTGTAACAAGTCGCAAGCATGCAATGAGAAGATGCCAGTGAATTCTTTATCATGTGGAGCTTTTTCTGTCTTGTAGAACTAAAGTTAAGGAAAGACACTGTTATAAACACAGTGACCTCATTTAAGGTTAAATCCAGAAGTGCAACTTCAGCAGAACAACTGAAAATTATGGTTTTGATTGCCTTCTCTTGAGCTGCTCCAATGTTGCTGTCGCTTAAAAATTCCTACTATGATTACATTTGAGTCCAATTAAACAGGAGTAATATAAAGCACAGAAAAGACAAGCTTCTGCCTTTTTTGATGGAGAAAACAAAACATTAGTTGAAAGTTGAAGTTAAGGTTTGCTACTGATGCTTCATTTACCAAAGCCAAAATGCTAACCATTATTTTATTTCCTTTTATGCTCATCCCTCGAGTCTTCCCAAAATTCTTTCAAAAAAATGTTTCAGTATGCATGCCCATCTTTTATAGGAAGTCTGCCATGACATCATGGGTCTCATGACACATGCATCATATGCCTAGCAACAATGCTGCATCATAGCAAACAGATACACAAAACAGTGTAATCCATGAAATCTAAGCACCCCCAATTTCAGATCAGCATTCACACAGAATGAAACCCCACAGGAGCCAATTTAAGGCTTTGTGACCACAGGACTAAATGTATGAAATGTGATCTAGGACGCAGAAAATTACACTTTATTTATGTGGCTGGGAGTGGAAGAATCGACTCAACGTGACTTCATAAATTGATTTTAAATTTTTCTAATGAAAAACTGCAATTTAAATGTCTTTGTGTCAATACTTCTTAGTCAATCTTTTAAACAACTGCATGCATGCTATTTTTCTTCCATATTGGGAAAAACAGAAAAACACAAAACTATAGCCCTATTTTAATATTAAAATGTGAGGTAAAAATAAAGACATCATAAAAATAAAAAAAATAAGGCTTTATACATCATAACTTATATGAAGTCTTTAAAGGCTGTAAAGCTGATCGGTTCTAACAGAGCCATTTTTGAAAGAAATCTCTCAGGAAAGTCTTTCAAATTTCTGGAAAAATGCTCAGGCTTGGAAAAGAAGATGACTGGTCACTGTCCAGATATCAATCCCCAAAGGAGATGCATATGAAAAACAAAATTAAAAATATTACTAAATTACAGATTCAAGATAACGAAAGAGAAATAGTGATTAATAACAGAGAAAAGGAAAATAAACAAACTGATCCCAATGAATTCTTAACAGCCCCAAGGTGGCCATGTGCTGTGTGATCTCTGGGATGTGCAGAGTGGGTTCCTTTCACAATCATGGGGCTGAGAAATTAGCCTCTACTTTTCATATTTGAATGAGACAAACCACAATTAAGTAAAGGATAAGGGGAAGCTGTAAGAGATGGATGAAATACATCATCAACAAATTTTGCCTTTTAAGAATTAAATCAATGCATTTAAAAAAATTAAAAAAAAATTAAACCTTATGTTAAATTTTGTAAAATGCAAAATGATAGTTTTACACTCAGTCTATAATTAGTGCCTGACAAGATTAGATTCTAGTAAAAGAATGCATTCATTACTTAATTTGTTTAATTTTTTTTTTTTACTAGGGACAAACACAACCTAGGAGTAATACATTTGTAGTGAGTATTTAAGTTGTCCTGAAATAAAACTATGTTTTAAAAGATTTTAAAGTAAAAGACTGTTTAATCTCAAATATAACATACCCATTTGTAGAAAGCATATGTAAAAACATTTTATCCAACTGTCAAAACCTGAAAGCCTGCATAAGGAGGTCAAATTTGAGTCATACCCGTGACTGCTGAGATGAACAATGGCACTAGGGAAGGAAACATTTTGCCCTTTCAATCAAAGTTTTCCACAGACATGACAGTAACAATCAGTAATTCGTTTAACCAGGATTAACTCCTGATTTCGACATAATTCATAAAAAAAATAGAAGGTCATTCAATTTTGGAGCATAGACACTACGCCCACATTTAACTTAAAACATAAAATTATAAGTGTCTATATAAAGGAGTAGATTATTTGTATTGTTAAGGATCTGGCCACAGTTGGCTATCATTTCATACTATTGTATTTTGGTTTTTTTTTTGTTCAGTGGCATGGCTACAGGTGGGCAGTGGTTGGGAATGCCCATACTTAATGGTCTTCTGCCTACCCAGAATAAAATAAGCAAAAATAAAGTTTTAGTTTATTATGGAACTTAGTTGAATTCCTACTATATTTAAGTGCCCACCCCAAGATGACATCCTAGTAAAAACTGTTTTTACCTTTTTATTTATGTTCCACAAACCAGTATCATGTGGCATAATTTCTAATATCAACATCTGAAACACCAATGTTTCAAGAATATGAACTTTGTTGTGATCTATGTTATGTATGTCATTTAAACTTTTAGCTTAACAGATCTTTTAATTGTTTGATTATAGTGTGAACTGCAAGGTTATGACACTCTTAAGATGGCATCAGTCCATTTCACTAGCATTTGTTTTGTCTCATCTTTCTGAAAAATGTCAAGCTGGCAAAGTCTTACCAGGAAGTGACAAAGCAGGAAGGTGCTGACTGTGTGCTCCTTTTAAGAGCAGCTTAAAAACAGTCCTTTCCTTACAAATGTTTGACACGGCCCCTAAATAAAAAATGTGGGATATCGTTGCCCATTTAAGGCCATTCAAAGCTCAATGTTGCACAGAAACACAGTGCCACCAGGACGAGGAGATCCAACTTGATGTCCCTGTTGTCATTATTTTGGTCAATGTTTTCGAACAAAGTCAACACCTTTTTATTTACCTTGGACTTTGTTTTATGATTAGAAATATATTTTAGCATTATGTTTATAATGTTAGCGTGATGGTAATTTGTATTTTGTTTTGGGTCATGGTTGCCACTATTTTGTAATTTCTCATAATGGCTGTGGCCATTTTGTTGTGAGCAATTGCGCAGGGTTGCTACCATGTGATTACTGGATGTGATGACTTGTGACATCAAAGTCATGAGACTATTGTCACACATATGTACATGGGAGACAGTTTATGGGCTCAAATAAATGTGTTTCTTCACCAAACTTTTCTCCTCTTTTCACTCTGCAGACCATCAGAAGAACATGCCTCCTAAGAAGTCACTTCCGCTTCCGCTGGTGTTTCCCTTGACACCACCGCTTCTTGTCTCCAAGATCTATAATCACAATTTTTGTTTTGTTATTCAGTTCCATGTTGAACTTGTGTCTGTAAAGATGTTTTCCTTTTTTTTCTTATTGCCAGGAATATGGGATGGAATCCAACTCTTTATGCATCCATCCATCCATCCATTTTCCAACCCGCTGAATCCGAACACAGGGTCTGCTGGAGCCAATCCCAGCCAACACAGGGCACAAGGCAGGAACCAATCCCAGGCAGGGTGCCAACCCACCGCAGGACACACACAAATACACCAAGCACACACTAGGGCCAATTTAGAATCACCAATCCACCTAACCAGCATGTCTTTGGACTGTGTGAGGAAACCGGAGCGCCCGGAGGAAACCCACGCAGACACGGGGAGAACATGCAAACTCCACGCTGGGAGGACCCGGAAAGTGAACCCAGGTCCCCAGGTCTCCCAACTGCGAGGCAGCAGTGCTACCCACGTGCTGCCCACTCTTTATGCACTTATATTTTATTTATACTATTTAGGATGGTGACATGTCACAGACCTCATTTAGGATTCTGGATAAAAAACAAATGCATTATTAAGGTGCGTTTAGTTGGGTCTTTATAGGAGCTAGAAGCTTACCTGCTTTTTTTGAAAAATAGCTTTGGGTTAGTGGTTTTTGTTTCGGTGTGTTAGTTTGACTTTTTCCCATTGCCTTGATGAAGATTTTTGTCTTTCTTCTCCTAGCCCTTGTAACATCTTTTTCTTTCTATGGGAACTTTTCTTAGGTGGCACTGTACCTGCAGGCAGACACGGGCTACTCCTTACCACTACAAAATAATGTCAGTGCTTAACTGGAACCCAAAGATAGATTAAACAAGCTCATGTGAGCTGGAGCATTATGGAACTGGAAACTGGGAGAAGAGTGGAGGCTAAGGTGTATAAGCAGAAAGAAGACAGACCTGTGCTGCAAGAAGGAGAGAACAAGGGAGATGCAAGGGAGTGCTTTCTTGTGATACTTGGAAGGTGGGAAAGCGGGCAAGTCACAATAACAAACAGAAAGAGGTTTAACAACCTGTGAAGATAATACTAGTGAGACAATCAGTGTTTTGTTTTGTTGTTATTGTACTTCTTTGTGCTTCGTGTTCTCTCATTTTGTGGCATGTACGTGTGTGTTTTTATAAAAGCACACTCATTTTAATATACTTTAGTCTTTCTGGCATCATTCCATTGCATAGACAGATACCTAGAAGATGCTGTACTATTAAAAAATAAACAAACACCAGTATTAACAAGAAAACCTGTTGCAGATGTAATATCATCTCCTACACTTAAGAAGACTAGTTATATTATACAGAGCTAAAAAGAACATAAATTTAGCTAAGGAAGCTATAATTTGTAACTGCAATTTAGGCAGTGTGTGAGATTAAGTGGCACAATCTGTTAACAGAAAAGACATGTCAGCTCTCAATCTACAGAAATTATGGAGTGCAAATTGAATTAGACAGGATAGCTGAGCTAATTTTTCCCACATTTTAGAGCCCATTCCCAGTCAATTTCAGTTGCCATTGAGACAAAATGGGGAAGTACTCACCATCATCAATGGATTCCCAATAAGCATTCCGTATATATACAAATGAGAATATATTTAAGAATGTAAAGGGGTGCAGTGTAAGGGTGCCAGAAATTGAGAGCTGAGCAAAGATAGATAGATAGATAGATAGATAGATAGATAGATAGATAGATAGATAGATAGATAGATAGATAGATATCCTCAATACTTCATTTAACACCATCTGACACATCTGTCGCATATTTTACTGGGAAACTCAATATTAGCACTGATGTCTCATTGAAATCATATATGTGTACGTTATTCAATACTGAAATATATGTATATACAATATTTATTATTATTAACTTAATAATATACATTAAGTTAAGAAAGATAATTTGAATAATCATCACACACATTTCACAAATTCTTGTATAATTAAGAAGTATTTAGAAAGCACACTTCAATTGCTGACCTATAGCAACAGTTACCTTTGGCTTGCTGGCTAAATGAGATTATTCCTCTCAGTGGAAACAATTTATGCTTTTCCTTTGTGTTTTTTAATCACAATAGGACAGGGTAATACTTTACTACATTGGACTGCTTGCATTACCATTTCAGTATTCAATTGCTTTGAATCTAAAATTCACAATACTTCTTCCAGTTCAAGGACAAAGGTCACAATTACTGAAGATTGTATTTAAAAAGGAAAAGGAAGGTTTAACACAGGACTGATTAGCATCACTGCTGTTCCAATTAAGAAACCACTTTAAGTCAAGGAAGAAAACTCCATGACATCCTGATAAGTAAAAAAGATAAAAAAAAAAAAAAAAAAGAATGAATGCTGGTGCTCAAAGACATTTAAAACAAATGTGCTGTAAGAAACGGGTGAGATTTAAAACTTGAATTCTTTATTTATGAAATTGAAGGAAGAATATGCAACAGAAAAAAAATTTGTGTGATTGTGCCTATTAACTTATATCTGACACATGCTTTAGATATGAACATGGCAAATCTAAAAATCACCATAAAGAGGAGGGTAATTTTCATGCCAATCATAATTCCAGCTCAAGGATATTACATAAAGTCCTAATGACGCTAACATACTGTATATATAACAAATTAAAAGAAATAATTAATATATAAATATTTCTATTTGTAGCATGTGGACATGTAAAAGGAGAGAATGACATTAACAAACAATATACACAATCTAATTTGTCCATATTGTGAAGACAAGATCAAGACTAGTATTAATCCAATTTGTTTTAGAATAATTGGTAGTGACATTGATTAGAATGGCTTTAAAATGGGCTTTAAGTTCTGTTCAGTCACATAATGGGAAAGGTTTGCTTTGCTTCACTTCCCCCTTCAAGGCTTCTACCATTATGCCTTACATGTTGCAACTCTTGTGGGCTGTGTCACAAATCATTTTCACTGGCTATATATACCCATAGAAAAAGCAGTTCTGCTCTGGGGTTCTCATGTACAGTGTAGCAGTTAAGGCTGTTGTCCACCTCTTGAACCCTCAGGTACCACTCTGAACTTGAGGTAAAAGTATAAATACTATTTATTTTATAAATATATTGTGCACAAAGCACCCTCCACTCCACACTCATATACAATAAACTCTTCTACAATAATCAATCCTCCTCACCCAGACACTTTGCCACCCTACCTCCCAGCTCAGCTCAGTGTACTGGGCTTCCCACAGTCCTTTTATATCTCCCGACCCGGAATTGTTTACTGGCACAACCCACAAGTCCGTTTCCTTCCGGGTCAGGGCAAACAGTCCTCTTCTTCATCCCGGGAGCACGTCGTTTCCTCCAGTCACGTGACTGTGACACACTCCCGGGTTATAGGGCACACAAGAGCCCATTAGCCCCCCTACAGCGACTCCCGGTGGTCCCCAAGGTATCCAGCAGGGTTGTGTATAGAAACTACAAAGTCCATGAGGCCCTGCTGGAACTCGGGTCACGATCATGCTGTCCGGAGGGCTCCTCCTAGCGGCCTGGGGGTGGAGACCGGAGTCCATAGCCGGTCGTCCATCACAACAGATAAGATCCTTATCCGGGGTATGTTGTTGGAAGCCATCGGGTACTATTAGGGCATGATAATCCAAAGATAATAGTTTTCAATAAATATATTCAGATCTCCTCTGTAACAAAAGTATTAGGTACATAAGGAAAGGCTTGAAGGCTTTTACACATAAGTGTATGGTGAATTGCCTGCCGACATTCTGTTTTCAAGTTTAGCACAAAGAGACTGAATGGAGTTATCCTGTGATCTCCCAAATTGCAAGGTGAAGAGTTGTAGTCAGGAGTAATATCTGGATGGGTGCAACAAGTCCTGACATACTAAATCTTGGAAATGGAGGATGTCAAACCTGGATAAATGGGGAGGGGTGGCATCAGGAAAGGCATCCAGCCATAAAAATCATACCAAAAGCTCTTTTGGAGAGGTTTAGGCAAATATATATATTTTTTTTATTCATTAAAGTGAAACTTCTAAAAAGCTTAACTATAGAAACTATGATTGCAAAATTTGACCCAGTCAAACAGATAGGGCAAGTCAAAAAAAAATTGTGTAAACATCCAACACACGAAGCACTTGACTAATGCTGGTTACTTTTCATATAGAAGTAATTTGACAAAACTTCAACAGTAATTATTCAAAATGTTTTTTTTTTTTTTAATGAAGTTGTCTACGTTGGTCTTGAAACTTTGACCATTTGATCGAAAGTCCAACATGCTAACCACTTGACCAACATTGCTAATTCTTCTATACATGTGTTGGGCAAAGATAGATAGATAGATAGATAGATAGATAGATAGATAGATAGATAGATAGATAGATAGATAGATAGATAGATAGATAGATAGATAGATAGATAGATAGATAGATAGATAGATACTTTATTAATCCCAATGGGAAATTCACATTCTTCAGCAGCAGCATACTGATACAATAAATAATATTAAATTAAAGAATGATAATAATACAGGTGAAAAAAAACAGACAATAACTATGTATAATGTTAAATATTAACATTTACCCCCCCTGGTGGAATTAAAGAGTCGCATAGTTTGGGGGAGGAACGATCTCCTCAATCTGTCTGTGGAGCAGGACAGTGACAGCAGTCTGTCGCTGAAGCTGCTCTTCTGTCTGGAGATGACATTATTTAGTGGATGCAGTGGATTCTCCATAATTGATAGGAGCCTGCTGAGCGCCCTTCGCTCTGCCACAGATGTTAAACTGTCCAGCTCCATGCCAACAATAGAGCCTGCCTTCCTCACCAGTTTGTCCAGGCGTGAGGCGTCTTTCCTCTTAATGCTGCCTCCCCAGCACACCACTGCGTAGAAGAGGGCGCTCGCCACAACTGTCTGATAGAACATCTGCAGCATCTTATTGCAGATGTTGAAGGAAGCCAGCCTTCTAAGGAAGTATAACCGGCTTTGTCCTTTCTTGCACAGCGCATCAGTATTGGCAGTCCAGTCTAATTTATCATCCAGCTGCACTCCCAGATATTTATAGGTCTGCACCATCTGCACACAGTCACCTTTGATGATCACTGGGTCTATGAGGGGTCTGGGCCTCCTAAAATCCACCACCAGCTCCTTGGTTTTGCTGGTGTTCAGGTGTAGGTGGTTTGAGTCGGACCATTTAACAAAGTCATTGATTAGGTCTCTATACTCCTCCTCCAGCCCATTCCTGATACAGCCCACGATAGCAGTGTCATCAGCGAACTTTTGCACATGGCAGGACTCCGAGTTGTATTGGAAGTCCGATGTATATAGGCTGAACAGGACCGGAGAAAGTACAGTCCCTTGTGGCGCTCCTGTGTTGCTGACCACAATGTCAGATGTGCAGTTCCCAAGACGCACATACTGAGGTCTGTCTTTAAGATAGTCCACGATCCATGCCACTAGGTATGAATCTAATCCCATCTCTGTCAGCTTGTCCCTAAGGAGCAGAGGTTGGATTGTGTTGAAGGCGCTAGAGAAGTCTAGAAACATAATTCTTACAGCACCACTGCCTCTGTCCAAGTGAGAGAGGGATCGGTGTAGCATATAGATGATGGCATCTTCCGCTCCCACCTTCTCCTGATATGCAAACTGCAGAGGGTCAAGGGCGTGTTGAACCTGTGGCCTAAGGTGGTGAAGCAGCAGCCTCTCCATGGTCTTCATCACATGTGATGTCAGAGCAACAGGCCGAAAGTCATTCAGCTCACTAGGACGTGATACCTTTGGGACTGGGGTGATACAAGATGTTTTCCAAAGCCTCGGGACTCTCCCCTGTTCCAGGCTCAGGTTGAAGATGCGCTGTAGAGGACCCCCAGCTCCGATGCACAGACCTTCAGCAGTCGTGGCGATACTCCATCTGGACCCGCTGCTTTGCTGGCACGAAGTCTCCTCAGCTCTCTGCTCACTTGCGCTGTTGTTATTATGGGTGGGGATGTTTTTCCAATGCTGGTATCAGCAGAAGGATGTGTGGAGGGTGCAGTACTCCGAGGTGAGAGTGAGAGTGGGTTAGGGTGGTCAAACCTGTTAAAGAAGTTGTTCATTTGGTTTGCTCTCTTCACGTCTCTCTCAATGGTGGTACCCCGCTTCGAGCTGCAGCCAGTGATGATCTTCATCCCATCCCACACTTCCTTCATGCTTTTATTCTGCAACTTCTGCTCCAGCTTTCTCCTGTACTGCTCCTTCGCCGCCCTGAGTTGGACTCGGAGTTCCTTCTGCACGCGCTTGAGCTCATGCTGATCACCGTCTTTAAAAGCCCTTTTCTTCTGATTCAAAAGGCCCTTGATGTCACTTGTAATCCATGGCTTGTTGTTAGCATAGCAGCGTACTGTTCTTACTGGAACTACAATGTCCATACAGAAGTTGATGTAGTCAGTAGTGCAGTCAACAACTTCCTCAATGTTCTCATTATGAGATCCCTGCAGGATATCCCAGTCTGTAGTTCCAAAAAGTTCTCTCAGAGTATTCTCAGCCTCCGGGGTCCACTTCCTGAATGAAAGGCACTATATATATGTGTTTTTGCTAAAAGTATAATATAAGGCAATGAGAAATGTAAATTTGACGTAATTAACACAGATCCTGTTTCAAAACTGATGAAGTCTTGCATTGTCACCGGAGATAATAATAAAAATAGCAACCCCATATAAAAATGGGAATAGCTACAGAAGAAGAAGTGAATTGTTTCCAGGCAGTATAAGTTTCATATACATTTTGCAACAAACAGAATGACAGAAAAATAATAGTTATAGAAAACAAAATAAAGCAATAGATGTTCAACATCTGAAGATGCCTCGATATTGTCCATATAAAAATCTTAGGTTGTGATCAGCAAGAATGTTTTCATAAATGAGTTCATGTTTGTGTTTGATAATTTCTGTGTGAATTTATGAATATTCTGGGTGTGTCTTTCCTGTGATATTCTGTGCTTATCGTGAACTGAACAGTTACCTAGGGAACAAAGATATAATCTTGATTAATTGCATTTTATTTTTAAAAAATTATAAATAAGAAGCTTCTCCTTAAAGGTAAGTGTGTGTTCCAAAGACTTTAAAGCTATTTAAATATTTTGGGGACCATTAGAAAATATTAAAAGATAGGTGTGTTGTATGAATAAAACTTTTACGTGAATGTTGATTGCTGTAAACTGAAATACTTTCTGACTATGTAAAGTAAATGAACCTATATTTTCTTAGATGATGCTTTTTTTGTTTTAGTCAGCCAGCTGCAGTGAACTGTTTAAGTGCATTTGATTGACTCCTTCAAGCTTGTTGTAATAAAAAGACCCCTCTTGGATTCAGTTACTAATGGTGACTCTTGGCTATTCTGTACTTACAGAGTATTTTCCTTAACAGCAGTTTATGTAATTACTTACTCAGATGGCAAATATCTGAACACTAAAAGGAATCCTTTTTGGCTAAACTTTTACATCTGTCCAAAAATAGAAATCTTTATCTAGAGAACTGGATGGTGAACTTGTAATTCTTAAACAAAATATTTCTTAACTATTTCTTTATGTAACAAATCTAATCTTTAGTTATTTTGGCAAAGCTCTACCATGGCTGTTATTTTACCCTTAAATAACATAGTGTCAGACATGTCATTGATTGGGTGCATGCGAAATGTGTGTTGCGGCAACAGGAAAGTGTTTGTTGATGCAAAGTACAGTGCGACTAAACATAATGACATCATCACTAATAGGGCAAAAAAAAAGAACTCAAATAATAAGCAAAAAGTACTTGTCAAAGTAAAACAAATACTGCAAAATACAAGTAATTGGTCAAATATAAATGGAGATGTTGAGAATAGACACCTACCTGAACCACAATGGCACCTAACCAATGTTTAGAATGATGAGAGGTATTAGTTCCAGGAATTCTGGATTTTTCATTCTTTTCACATCATATATAAACCTGCCTCTTCTCCACCTCGACTCCATACTGTTACACTATGTGTTGCTTAGTGCTGATACTAAAACCTCATGTACTTAAAGCAGCCGAAGAAACAGGAGAGAAAGACGTCAAGACACTAATGTGTTCTGAGAATGGGGCTGCTTTCTTCACAGCCCTACAGAATGCATTGCAGGTGTTAGAAGAAATAAATAAATAAAATAAAAAATAAATTAACCTTGGAAATGGAAGTGCTGCTTTAAGGAATACTCAGTTCTCTTATTGCCATTACAGTTGTGTGTGCCCACACCTGCCATGTCTAAGAGAAGGTGTAAGCAAAAATCAAACAGTTCAAGAGGAATTACTAAATTATTAATTTTTCATTTACTATATTTGAAATGTGCAGAAAATGTGCATTATGGATGGAATGAAATTAAGAATGAACAGTGCACAACTACATTTAAAAGGAAATTTTTAAGAATATATTAGGAAAACGTCAATTATTTCAAAGGTCCTTTTAATTTTTTATCATAGAGGAGAAAATGCTATGCTTCATATACAACTGTAAGTCAGATTCTGGAATAAAATCATCTATAAGCTGCTTTAAGTTTGATCCCATGCCCTCCTTGTTTTGAAGTATACACCCACCATCATCCATTATTTCACCCATTTAAGGTGCTTAAGGCTGTGGAACCCATTATCAGTGCAGAAATGAAAGCAAGGTGAGAAGCAACCCTAGACAGCACCACTCAATCTGAAGACACACTTTCAGTACACTTCATTATAGTTAGCTGTCAAGTAAAATGGTCTATATGTTTTAGGTGTGGCAAAACACACACAGACACTGGGAGAACATATGCACTCCACTAGAATATGTCTGGAATTTGACCTGAGAACTCTACAGAGGTGAGACAGCATCTCTCATCCTTACACCACTATGCCCCTCTCCTTCTTATCCATAGCCTATGAAATCAATTATCTGGTAAAGCATTGCATGGTGCAATGCTTAATGTCTCCTGTGAATTTTCACAATCACTTGGCTGCCAAGCTGTGGTAGACTGAATGGCTTGTTCTTGTGACATAGAAGCTCAGACTGGTCACTTTTTGCATGTTTCCGTTTCTCACTTTAACTGTGTGGGTTTCTCTCCGGGTACTCTGGCTTATTCACATATTCCAAAGATGATGATAATAAGGCTAAAGGGTATCTTTAAATTGTCTTGTAATAAAGACACACAGAATGGCATACATTACAATTCTGACTTCTAACTTGCACCTGCCACTGGCAGAACCTTCCACTATAGTAAGAGAGTTCAGAAAATAGATGGCTTATTAAATGATCTGTGACCTGTTGTGCGGAATACTAATTGTTTATTAAAAGTTTGTCAGTGGGTGATCCACAGTTTAGATTAGGCCTGGCCTTTAAGGAGGTGGCTCCAAATCACTGAAAGTAGTAAAAGGACCAAAGATAGAGGTGTCTCAGTCAAAGAAAGGGAGGCCTCTTGTCCACTGATCTGGAACATGAGAAGCTGTACAAACTCCCTTTTGTAGGATTAATCTAATTTTAAAGAATGGCTATCTACATTATATGCCCTGAAGAGTATTGGGGGCCATTATGGGGGTGTTATTGAGGTCAAGACAGTAACCTCATTGCTGGCTTTGGAATTTGAGGAGTGAGATTTACTCATGGCTGGTGATATTGCGGACATCGTGACCTCTTCATTCTGTAAGAGCATGGCAAGCACAATTGACAATTGGAGAGTCCTGTCATCTGTTTCACTAAAATCTTTAACTCTAACTGCATGTAGAATGCTTCAATCACTCCCTGATAAGGTCTCCTGGTCTTATAGGTCATAAGGGGTTCTTTAAACCAAGTTGATGGGAGTGAAGACAGGGCTGCCAGTAAGCAAAACTGCTGGACAGCTTTGTCCAGGTATAATACCTAACCTTTGAGAAATATTAGTCCTACCTAAGGACAAATCCAGCTTCTGGTTCAGATGAGGAGTAAGTTTGGCAATGATAGAGACAGAAGAGACAGATAATTGAGAAGAAAAACAAAGAGAGGAAAGCAGGTGGTCATTTGGCTGAATGGCATCTTTCTAGCCAGGCCTGCTTAGTGTATTTTTGAATTGCTCCCTATTCCTCATTATATGTAGCTGAATATAAATCACAGAGACCAATTGCATTTACTGTATTTATTGATTTAAATCTGGTTTCTTCCCAAAACTCTACATCAACTACATTGATTTCAAGTACAAAAAAGTGTATTTTAAGTGGCTGATCTGAACTGCATGGATGTGAGTGAGTGGATTAGTGCATGATACTGTTGTTATGAATGTGTACCTTTTCAAAATGTATTGAGAATAAATCTTTGTGAGATTTATTCTTGGAAATACTTGTTTTATGTCCATGTCTTTTAGAATATTTTAGCCATTTTTCTCTCCTACTCTCATGTTCTGGAAGGAAGTGCTATGTTTTGCTTTCATTACCATCCCATGACATCATTTTATTTTTTAATGAATGCCACCATTTTGTAGGCTCTATTGCTAGGATACTGTTTCCAGTTGCCTGAGGGATCAATTCCACGTATCTCAATGTCTACCATCATGTACGAGATTGGTCAATTACTGGCACAACATCTCAGCCATTATCAATGATTTAGATTAGTGTTTCCCAACCTTGGTCCTGGGGGCACACTGTGGCTGCAGGTTTTTGTTCCAACCAGATTCCTAATCAGTGACAACACCTGATAACACTGATCTCATTTAATTAGCTGGTATTATTTTTCTTTTATTCTACATTCAGAAAACCACAGCAACATGATTTTTACATTTATAAGACATTTAGAAATATTTCTGCTTTTGCTTTAAATGTATAACTCTCTTTTGTTGACTTCATTATATTTTGCCCTTTCTCTGTGCAGTTTTTCCCCTTCATTGTATCTTATCAATACAATTAAAAATGAGCAGAGCAGACACGCTAGCAAACAACATTGAATAATCAAAGGCTGCAACTACTTTAGCATCAGACCCACTAATTAGTAAATAATGAATTAATTAAACAATTAGAACACTTAGAAAAGTAGAATGAAAATCAAGATGAAAATATATTATTCCCATATAACTGCTTGGTACATTTTAATATATATATATATATATATATATATATATATATATATATATATATATATATATATATATATATATATATATATATATACCAAATTTAGTTTTCTAATTTCTATATTGTTACCAAAACACAGAACTTGGGAAATAACACATCACTTAATTAGCCCAGGAGTCCAATTAAAAACAGAAGCTGGTTGGAACAAAAACCTGCAGCCACAGTGTGCCCCCCCAAGAGCCGAGGTTGGGAAACACTGATTTAGATAACCAAACAACTTTAAAAACCTATGTGCATGTCTTTCCTATTGTTTCTGGTGTGATAGACATGAATGGATTGACATTTCATCCAGGTTGCATGAAGCTTCCTTGTCTATAGGGGAGCTAATTGTAGTGAATGGTCAGTGGGAGAGTCCCTTTGGGGAACATATATTCCCTCAGTACATTAAGTGACAGAATTCCTCTCTGGATGCTCCTGTTCACGCACTCTTAGGGCTGCATGGGAACTGTAGTTCCAGCAAGAGGCCCGGTTGGCGTCTCTGTTCTTAGGAGGGACTTCTGTCTGTCCTGAAAATGCTTCTTGGATACAATGTTGTGGCATCGGAAGTACTATCAGGTCTGGCATAAAAGAATGCAGCTCCACGTCATTTTTGAGATCAGAGTCGGAGGAAAATAGTAAAATCTGCTCTGTCAGAGTACTGTCTAAAGAACACTACTGAACATTTAACACAGTTTTACCATCATGGCTGATCATCAAAACTCCTCTACAGTTAGATTTTGGCTTCCAAATTCCTACATGTAATCTCTCCATTAATAATAGAAAAATGAAGGAGGAAATTAATTGAGTACAGCACATCTCAGCTATTATCAAGAAGACTCATCTATGTGTTTACTTGCTCAGATGTCTGAAGAAATATTAGGTGTACATCTGTGTTAATTAACTACTGCATCATGTTCATCAAGAAGAATCTGTTTAAATAATATATTTGAAAAAAAAAATAGAAGAAACTAGTAGGCCTAAGAATTACTTATCTGTTCCAGTTCTCAAATTATCTGAATGCTTTACTTGGAAAAGAACAATCTACTACATAAGAATGACCTAATGTGGCAGAATCAAAGCCATAGAATTAAATAACAAGTTGTATTGTCTGCTAAGATTGTCTTCTAATTAAGTAATTTGTTTCGAAAAAAAACAAACCATTCAACTCCTGCAGCCCTCCAGAACCAAAGTTAAGGACTCATAAATTAATTCAGTCATTTTCTAAATGTGCTAATTTGTTACTTTTTTGCTGGCTATCCTTTCTTTTTTAATGTTTATTGTTCTGATAGTGACATTTTGTTGTTTCAATTGTGTGTGTATTGTTCACGGGCCATACTGTTGATGACAATGGTACTCGTTGAAGGTCACAAGATATTGTTGATTGCCGTAGAGTAGACTTCATAATGTCAGCATTATAAGTGACTAGCTGCAGCACTAGGTGTTGGACAGGTAAGTAATTTTAAACTCTGGCTTGTTTGTCTGCTAGTTTGGCTTCAATCTGTTCTAGTATTTTACTTGCTCCTCCATGAGGCAATATTGCTCACATCTACTCTCTATATATAAAATCCTAAGCCTAAAAGTGCAACAATTTTGTGCAATGATTTTATGTGACTTTTTATGTCATGTTTTTTGTCACACTTATCGGGATTATTTTAAAACTTACATATATATGTTTGATATCATTCTTTGCAGACTTTATCAAACTTTAATGTGAAGTTGTTAGATTTTCAGATTCTTATTCCATTTTTAAATTATAAACTAAAAAATATCAAGAACTCACGCTCCGCAAAACGAGACTTTGTGCAAACAGATTTAACCATGACCAGGGCCGGAAATAAAAGACAAAGAGTAGATGACAAAGCCAGCTACTGTACAGGCTTTTAAATGTTCGAAGCACCGTGCGAGATGCAGATCACATGGCACGACAGCAGTAGCAAGCCAGCAGCTGATCGAGCAAAGAGGAGGTAAAAAAAAAAAAAAAGACTGTATTTGTTTCCCATTGTATCACCGTTTAAGAGGGGGTTTTGGAGGAGCGACCACGTCTCCATGGTGTGGGTTCAGCCCCCCTCTTCACAACTTGAGTGGCAGAAGTGGCTGGCACGTAGCACAGGCAAGGGGGGGGTTTTGATAGGATAGGAGAGCTAAGTAGACTTTATTATCTCAGTAGGACATTTGTGATGTTGACATCTACCTACCTCTCCTTTGGCAGCAGCAACTTTCAGTGTAGAGAGTTTTCCTGCGAAATAAATACAGTAATCCCTCCTCCATCGCAGGGGTTGCGTTCCAGAGCCACCCGTGAAATAAGAAAATCCGCGAAGTACAAACCATATGTTTATATGGTTATTTTTATATTGTCATGCTTGGGTCACAGATTTGCGCAGAAACACAGGAGGTTGTAGAGAGACAGGAACGTTATTCAAACACTGCAAACAAACATTTGTCTCTTTTTCAAAAGTTTAAACTGTGCTCCATGACAAGACAGAGATGACATTTCCGTCTCACAATTAAAGGAATGCAAACATATCTTCCTCTTCAAAGGAGTGCGCATCAGGAGCAGAGACTGTCAGAAAGATAGAGAGGAAAGCAAACGAATCAATAGGGCTGTTTGGCTTTTAAGTATGCGAAGCACCGCGGCACAAAGCTGTTGAAGGCGGCAGCTCACACCCCCTCCGTCAGGAGCAGACAAAGAGAGAGAGAGAGAGAGAGAGAAAAACAAACATCAAAAATCAATACGTGCCCTTCGAGCTTTAAAGTATGCGAAGCACCGTGCAGCATGTCACTTCAGGAAGCAACTGCACAGAAGGTAGCAACGTGAAGATAATCTTTTAGCATTTTTAGACTAGCGTCCCTATCGTCTAGGTGTGCGAACAGCCCCCCTGCTCAATCCCCCTACATCAGGATCAGAGAAAGTCAGCGCAAGAGAGAGAGAGAAAAGTAAGTTGGGTAGCTTCTCAGCCATCTGCCAATAGCGTCCCTTGTATGAAATCAACTGTGCAAACCAACTGAGGAAGCAGGTACCAGAAATTAAAAGACCCATTGTCCGCAGAAATCTGCGAACCAGCAAAAAATCTGCGATATATATTTAAATATGCTTACATATAAAATCTGCGATAGAGTGAAGCCGCGAAAGGCGAAGCGCGATATAGCGAGGGATTACTGTACAGTAAAATGTGCACAGTTGTGTGTTTTAGTATGTATTTGTATGGAATGTTACATTTTTAAAAAAACGTGCTGAACCTCTTTGCAGTGATGTGAATGAGAGGTGTTAATAGAATTGATTTTAATGGTGCTGTATGGATTATATGCTATGTAAAAAGCTTTAGAAATCATTTTTTTTGTGTTCCCCACCCCAGAAAACTGTTTAATGAGTTTTACATTTTGCAATTGCAAAATCATCTGCAAAGCAAATTTTTGTGTCAGCTTCACAAAACTATGAAAATCAAAACTTCCCAGTTTTACTCTTCACTAGCAGAAAACAAGTTTGGATGTCCCAATAATCTATTTGATATTAAAAGTTTAAAGAGATAAATGGATAAGTATCAATAAGGATCCAAGAAAATGCATTATAGTTAACACTGATGGAACCGAGGCATACACAATGAATTATGGCTTATGTTAGCAATCTTATTTTTAAGTAAAGTACAGTTGAAATTCATGTTTATTGAACAATAACAAACCATAACATTGTACTTCAAAACCTTAATGTCCCTCGTTGCATTTTCTGACTATTGCTAGCCACAGGAAATGCTTTATAAATCAATAAATGTACACACTGAGGAAAAGAAAGCGGTTGTCTCACTCTGTTCCAACCATGACATAACACTGCTGTGTCTCTTTCTACTCCATTATCACTCCAAACACCCCATGTTTCTCTGCCCTCCTTCTCCATTCTTCTGCAGTCTTGTAGAATAAAGAGCTAAAATGGATAGCTGCCACTCAGGTATTCAACTCCAGTTCTCTGCAAAGCAGTCTTCTGGCTGCTACAATATTAATATTTATCACCTGTCATGTTTAAATGCTGAAGACAAAAATATATTAAAGATAGCTGTAAAGATCACCAGAAGAAGTATCTGCAATACTTTTCTTTTAATTACAGCTAATATATTCATTTTGACTGTACTCCATTTAAAAATAAGATACAATCTGATAAGGAATTGGGCTTGTGATTATTATAATATATAAACATCTATCTATCTATCTATCTATCTATCTATCTATCTATCTATCTATCTATCTATCTATCTATCTATCTATCTATCTATCTATCTATCTATCTATCTATCTATCTATCTATCTATCTATCTATCTATCTATCTAAACTGTGATTCTCACTGGTACACATTAAATAAAAGACAATATAAAAATACATTTTAGTCTTTGTGGCAAAGATATCAGTTTCCATTTGCTATCAACGTGGCTCAAGAGAAAATCTTTGAGTAATGTACCCAACTTTAAGTCATTTATAGAAAACAGCATCCAGAATAAGGCATCAAAGTAATGTTATTATTGGATAATGTGTGCATAAAATATGTTATGAATGTGATTGACAACTGAATACAATTTTCCAGATCCCATAAGCAATAGTTTTATTACTCTACAGCAGATATTGCAAGCTAAGCTGCAGTGGGTTTTCTAGCAGGATTTTATTTTATTACATCTGGGCCATAAAAAATGCTTATATTTTCATTGGTAGGTCCAAGTTAAAAACTCAGAGAAAAATCGGTGAAAGGTCCACAACTGCTGGCAACTTTTTAAGCTCTCCACTCCACATTAAGTACCTGGACGTCTGGCTGAAATGCAAGTTTGATTTGAAATGCTGTCAGATGTGTGCAACTGCAAAAAAAGGATCAAACCGGTACTGCTGCAGTGGTCTTATGATGTCAATTGTGATTTCTTTTTTCTAACACCTGTTTACACAAAAGACACTGAACTGCACAGATACTATGATCACTGACCAGATACTTACTGCCAAAATTCCTGAACAGACCATGCTACTATAGTAAAGCAACCTGCCAGGGATTGGCAGCCAGTTCAAAAGACACACATTTGCAAGTGATGGATTAGGATTGTGACTTTTTCAGCACAGATTTACAACTGACATTTTGGTTTGATTCTTATCAAGTCCATATGCTTTCCTTTTGCCAAAGATGGCTGATTGATGATCTAGCTGCTATATTAAACACAAGCAGTTTCTGACTGAGTTAAAAACACATTAGCATGCTTTAGATATGCCCTTTGAAAAGAAGGAAATGTCAGAGGTAACAATTCACATATTATTTTAATGAGAAAGTAACAGGTCTCTGTGAAAAGGCTAATCACAGCACAAATATTTTTTACATTTTATTCTCTTCTCTACACAGAAACTTGTCTGTAGCCAAGCAAAAGTAGTAAACAAAAAAAGGGGGGAATTACAATGGCACATTGCATAGTATGAGTACACACAGTCCATTAAAAGAAGGAAACAAGAAGCACATTTTCATACAAAAAGTAGGAGAAATGTGGAATAAACAAATACGCTCATGTAGTTAAAGCATACACCTTATTGATTTAAAAATCTAAGTTAGATATTGGGAAAGCTCAACAATTAACTAATCAAATATTGTTGATCAACTGAATGATGTGTGCATGTCTGTAAAGTGTCTTACTATATGTTCTTATGTTCAACAGCAGAAATGAAATGGTAGCACATTGCATCCTCAGAGTAGTCCATGATATACAGTTACTACTATAGGGGTTGCCATTACCTACATTTGTGTCCTAATTTCTAAACGGAGCATTCATAAAACACACTTGTGACACTCTTCAGAGACTGAAGTCCAGGCTTAAGATCTACCTCTGTGTTTCTTCGTATATGTTTACCCAGAGAGAGGCCGAAACCAAAGGAGTAGCAGAAGCGTACATAAAATATGCTACAGTATATACAATTCTGGGGTGACCTATTGCCAATGTGGCACAGTGGTATCTCTTCTGCCTCACAGTAAGGAAACCAGGGTTCTCGTCAAGGGTCCACCCTGCATTGAGTTTGTATGTTCTCTGTGTGTGTGTGCAGATTTCCTCCGGGTGCTCTGGTTTCCTCCCATTGTCCAAAGACATGTAGGTTAGGTGAACTGGTGATGCTAAATTGGACCTAGTGTGTGTTTGGTGCATGGATGTTGGTGTATAAGTAAGTTCTTCCAGTGATGGACAATGGACTGGTGCCTTGTCCAGGGTTTGTTCCTGCCTTGTGCCCTATGCTAGCCTACAAACTAGCCAACTATTAAAAATGTGTATTGTATTCTCAAGCTGTTATTTTGCATTTGTTCAATCATTTTACTGAACAGGCATTATCAGTCTTTTGGCTCACAGGGAGGTAAAACATATTCTGATATCTTTGGGTACAATGCAAGATCTGACCTTGGATCAGGTGCCTGGACATTTCAATCTTGTCTTATTATTAGAACATTATAAACAGTTTGATGAGAACAAGTCATTCAGACCAGCAAAATCTTCAGTCTTGTTCGCCTAATTTCTTCAAAATAATATCAAGTCAAGTTTTGAAGGTCCCTAAAGTTCTTCATTCTACTGCACTAGCTGGTAATTTAATCCATGTGTCTGTGGTGCTGTCTGAAGAAAATATACCTTTAACCAGTTTCCACTAGTGCCGCTGTGTTATGGTGGAAGAACTCATTTTACATTAATAATTTTTTTAATTCATAATTTTGAATTCTTCAAGCAGGTCACCTCTTAATTTCAATTTGCTTAAACTGAAAACGTTCAGTTCCTTCAGTTTTTAATTGTAGTACTCAACAGTGAAATCAGCCGAGTCACTCTTCACAGGACTTTCTCCAGTGTTGCTATGTCTTTATTTTGTAATGTGGAGATCAAAACTGTACACAGCAGTCCAGGAGAGGCCTCACTAGTGTGTTATTGATAGGTTGATGTAGAGAAAAGCCAAGCAAAATGACACCTTATATTGGCTAACTAAAAAGATTACAATATGCAAGCTTTTGAGGCAACTCAGGCCCCTTCTTCAGGGCCTGAAGAAGGGGCCTGAGTTGCTTCGAAAGCTTGCATATTGTAATCTTTTTAGTTAGCCAATAAAAGGTGTCATTTTGCTTGGCTTTTCTCTACATTCATAATGGCTAACACAGATAGGTTGATGAAAATTCTGGAACTTTTACAATTTTCAACTGAACTTATTCTGATAATGGAGGCACATCTACAAGAGGAATTACATGGAATTTGTTGCATAGACTCAAATGCTGCATTTACATTACTGGAATTGCTTGACTTATTTAAGGTATAGAAGTTCATCTTTGTTTAGCATTCCTATTTGGTTAAGTTATGGTTTGAGAATGAAATGATCTTATGACTGACTACAACGCGCCTGAAGAAAGGGCCTGAGGTGCATTGAAAGCTTGTATATTGCAATCTGTCTAGTTAGCCAATAAAAGGTGTCATGGTACATCACCCTACTACTACCTGTATATCTTATGCCTGACAAAAGTTTCAAATCAGTATTTTAATTGTTTACTGGTTTCCAAGGATAACAAAGAGGCATGCCTCAGCACTCTCAAGATTGGCATGACAAATAGATATAAGATTTAAAACCAGACAAATAACCTGATAAAAAGTCTTCTCTTCTTTACAGCTGAGAATGACATAAGCTGATATGTGCCCCTAGGGAAGCTTTATAATGAAGAATTGCTTTACGTGTAATAAAAAGACTAAAACTACTGCAGCTGCAGTCCAGGTTATATATCGTATTTAGTGCGACAGCCTATTCTTCGGCTTATAAAATTATATTTAGATTACATTGAATAGATGAACATTTTGTCTTCACTTCTGCTCTGCCTTTGGTTTCTCCTAGTGAAGGTTTTATATAAAACTATAATTTGGAGGATATTCTCCCACATAACAAAGAAGCTAAAGTTTTAGGGTGAATGTGA
Source organism: Erpetoichthys calabaricus (assembly GCF_900747795.2). Classification (NCBI taxonomy): domain Eukaryota; kingdom Metazoa; phylum Chordata; class Cladistia; order Polypteriformes; family Polypteridae; genus Erpetoichthys; species Erpetoichthys calabaricus. The sequence continues at coordinate 71,811,208 of NC_041405.2, forward strand.
AAAGAAAATAATTTTCCATGATAATACAATGTCGCTCATGGGCAATGGAGGATCTCCTTATGGGCTCTGTCAAGATATTAATAACCCACCAGGACAAGAGGGGGGTCTATTGGTAATACTATTTTCTCCTTCTCTCCCTGCAGCACTGAGAACCTGCCTAGTGAGGGCACCTAACTCCACCTCTTCTGGTTCCCTGACCACGAGAACTCCAGCATCCGAGAGGAAGGTATCATTTTAGCAATATACATGCCGGTCAGAGCTCCTGAGCAAACTGACCCTAATCCACAGCTAGAGGCCAAGCCTTACTTTTGTTATTGGAAGCCCAAAGACAAGAAAAATAATGCCTAAGGAGGTCCTAGAAATTTGATTCTGTTCATCTGGACAAAGTTTTTAAGTGGGAGAAATATTTCGAGACTTATCCAAGTCTCTTCCTCAGTCTCAATTGACTGCAGGTTTCCCCAACCTTATAAACAGTACCTTTGCTTAATCACAGAGACTAGCACCATTGACAAAGGGCCAGTTGATCAGTGATATGCAAATTGTCCACTGATTAGTAGACGTGTGAACCATTCATAGAGGGTTGAGGAATGGCTGCAATCACAGCAATGTAAGATGGCGACAGATGTACCTTTATGCCCCCTCCTCTGTTCAGAGATGGTCGTTCCTTTTTCACGTAAATGGCCTCCTTGATTCCTCTCTCAAACCAGCGCTCCTCCCTGTCCAGGATGTGCACCTCTTCATCTTTAAAGGAGTGACCACTATCCTGTAGATGTAAATAGACTGCGGAGTCCTGGCCTGACGAGGAAGCTCTTCTGTTCTGATGGAACGACCATCTCTGAACAGAGGAGGGGGCCTAAGGGTACATCTGTCGCCATCTTACAATGCTGTGATTGCAGCCATTCCTCAACCATCTATGAATGGTTCACACGTCTACTAATCAGTGGACAATTTGCATATCACTGATCAACTGGCCCTTTGTCAATGGTGCTAGTCTCTGTGATTAAGCAAAGGTACTGTTTATAAGGTTGGGGAAACCTGCAGTCAATTGAGACTGAGGAAGAGACTTGGATAAGTCTCGAAATATTTCTCCCACTTAAAAACTTTGTCCAGATGAACAGAATCAAATTTCTAGGATTTCCTTACCTGGATTATTGAGCATGCATCGAGACATGCCTAAGGAGGGTTTTCTTTCGTTTTCACCTTTATGTTAAAAAACGGGACGACACGGTTGATGCACCAAATTTTCTTTGACGAGCTTGTCACTCCTGTACTCGGCTACAACAGTCACAGAGCTCAAGGATAACCTCCTTTGCACTCCACACATTGGAAAATTCTGTCTAAAATCTTATCAGCTTTCTTGATCTTTTCTGAACACTGTCTCAATGTAGATAGTGATGAGTCCACTAGGACTTCTAGGACCTTCTCATAAGCTGTATTTTCAAGTTTCAGATCTCCCATCGTGTATTCAAACTGAACATTTATACATTCTTTGTATAATCCTTCACATCTCTAAATAAAATCTTCATTTGGATCTTGATCTTTGTTTGTCCGCAAATGAATTAAAAGAAGAAGCACTAGATGGCAGTAGAGAGACAGCTAAAACATAGGCATTGCATTAAGAATCTCCTCCAGGCTTATACTACTAAAGACTGTAGTACTCTAGTCACACCTCAAAACACAGACATTCAAACTAAACAAATTGTTGTGTTTTAAATTAACTAATCTTTATATATAATCTTCATTTGGATCTTGATCTTTGTTTGCCCGCAAATTCATGTTCCCCTGACACTGCCTTGGTTGTTACTTTTCTTTACAAACACTGTCAATACCACTCTTTGTGTTTAGATCTGGCGTCGACACCGTGCTTTATGTTTAGATCTGGTGTCGACACCTGCTTCGTTGTCGAGACTGTGGTTTTTTCTGTTTCTATCAACCGTCGTTGGCAGCACTTCGTCCAAATCGAATGTTCACCCGCTTCTTGGAGTCGGCAGTCAGAGTATATAAGTTGGACACACTTCTGTGATTTTCCATCAGTCGGCGTTTGGAGTTCAAGAAAGAAACATTGGTTCTTCCTTACTCTTTGGATTGCCACAAAGCAACCTGTGAGATTGGAGAAAGGTTGAGAAGAGATCGTGAGAGGAAACGACAGCGTCGTGAAAACGAGACGGACTGTGAATGGAGAGAAGCAAAAATGCTCCTCCACCACCACATAATTACTATTTGGACACTGATTCCGAGTAGGCCGTTCCTATCAAATCAATGTCCAAGGGTTTTGTTTTGTAATTTTGTTTCCCTTATAAAAAATCATAATGCTGTGCGACAAAGGGCCCAGTTCAGGACTGGCAGCCGCGTTTAAACAGAGAGCCCTTCACAGACAACTTTAACACGCGCAACGTAGTTGTGTGCACATGGCTAGTTTACTTATATTAAATTTCATTTGCCACAAAGCTGTCCAAGTTTCAATTCTTTCCTTGTCTATCTTGTAATGAAATAGCTGATTCCAGATTATCATTCCAAATAGTTTGATGTAATTTACAAACCTGACTAGCTTGTAATTTATATTCTTGTCAGGTTCATTTATGTATATTAAAAAGACCAGCAGATCCCAGCAATTATCCCTGTGAGAGAACACATTTAAAACTACTTAATTCAAAAGAAGTACTTTGAACCCTAAACCCTTTGCGTTATGTGTTTAAGACAAATTTGTACACTACATCTTGAACTCCCATTAATATACAGTGTATACTGGCAGTACGACTGAAAGAAACACTTGACAACTAATAATGGCCATTACACATTACCGTATTGATGATAAAACTGAGATGCTCAGCCTTCTTGTATGTCTGACTCATTTTGCAATTGCCTGTGAACATTCAGATAGCTTTGAGGCTTCTACCCTCTGGAAGTCTGTCCCTCAGGGTGTTTATGAAGCAACAAAATATCATTTGCATTTTAATCAGTGTTTTCTGGATTTGTAGTATTCTCTTTTTTTTTTTTTTTTTTTTGGGGAAAAGCCAAGCAAAATGACACCTTTTATTGGCTAACTAGAAAGATTACAATATGCAAGCTTTCGAGGCAACTCAGGCCCCTTCTTTTTTTTGGGAAATTATTATACTGATTCTACTGTGACCATGCTGTCATCTTGTCGACTCCAGTTTACTCCTCAGTTCATCTTCAGTTGCTGCATGCACACTAACTTTGTTATATCCTTATCTTCACTTGAAAGTCCTTGCATTTCATGTTTTAATCATAAATGTATGCATGTACCCTAAACTGGATGAGAAGTTTAAACCATGGATAGAAAGATGAGTGGAAGATTAAACTCTCCTAGCATATTTAAAAGACTCAGCTGAGAATGAAACTCCTCTGAAATCCATTCTTGCTTTTTGCTTTGATGTTGTAACTTTCACATGCAAATGCACACATTTAGCTTAGTGCATCGTTTTGTGTGCAAAATCATACATTTTGAAGTGTTCCACTCTAGCGATTTAAAAGTACTGCTGTAGCTTGCCCAGCAAATGCCCAGCTGCACACAATGCACAGAGAAACACAGGCTCTCTTTAACAAATGGGACCCAGTTTTCCATAATAGCTTTAAATTATGAATACGGACCTTTTTATTGATTGAACAAGCATTTTAGGCTGTCTGTGGGAAAGCTCCATTGAGCATACAGGTGAACCACAAGGTACAGCATGTGACTTGTACTAGCAGAGTGCTTGCTTTTTAAATAAGTTTTCCTCCTTGCATTCATTAAATGACTGAGTTCAATTATTTAAATGTGTATAGAGCCCATTTCAACGTGGTGCTTTTTTATGCTTTGCACCAACATAACTTCATAAGCTGCCCTCATGCACATTTGGTAAGTGTTACATAAAAATGCTAAAAGCTTATAATGCACTTCTTTGTGAGAATTTCCTTCAGCTTTAAATGTCAGCAGTTATGAGAGAGAGTAGTTCTAAAATAGTACCGTCAATAGAATCATCACGCTGAACTGCAATGGACCTTGAAGCTTTCTTCATTGAATTTGTGCCAATGTTTTCATTTTATATTTTCAAATAAGATTAGGTTTTCCACAAAAATGCTTGTAATTACACACAATGTTTAGTCAAGAGTAAATAAGCTGGTACTGAGTAAATACATAAGGCTGGGATGTTAGTGAGATTAATGCAGCTTAGCCTTACAGACAAATCAGTTGGAACATTTGTAGAATCAACATGGAATTTGAAAATTATCTTGGCAAGACTTTACAATCTGTGCTCAGCAGACAAGGAAACATTCACATTTACATTTTTTTAGAATTCTTACTGACCTCTCCTGTATTGCCTGTCAGCTTTTAAACCTAATGTACATTGTTTTAAGATTCTAAATGTGCAACTAGTCTGAACATCATATTAAAATACAATACTTTGAAATCAACTACAGATATTTAAGTTGGGATTTAAGGTAAAGATCTTCGTGACCAGATGTTTTAACTTATTTACAATTGGCTGATACTATTTATTAAATTTGTTCACTCAGGTTTAAAAACAGTAGTCAGGAGTCTAACGCAATAAAAGAAACATCCATGTAAAAAGTCTGATTGGGCCACTGGGACATTACGGGACAGCTTCACTGTGTTCAGGAGATAATTTTACAAATGTCAGGAGACGGGATTTATAATCATTGTTGAGAAATTCTGTCTTTTGATAATGGTAGAGATAATCACTACCCCTCTGAATCTGACACAGGCTCACATGTCAAATGGGCTGCCTGCGACTACCATGATATATCATTTCCACTCCAATCATTTCTTATCTATTCAAAACCTTTACTGACCACTTGTATCCAGTTGCTTGCCATCCTGGAAGATAACACAGCCATCAAGATAGAAATGCTTCACAATAGAATAAATGCAATCTCTCAGAATTGCTTTCTAATATGCAGTAGACTATGTCAAACAAATGCATGGCATACCATAAGAGGAATCACATCCCGTCACTCCTGGAAATCAGCACTCAGACTGTTAGATTTCGTCTGACGCATATAACACACAATCTTTTCCTCTTGGCATGAATAAGCTAAAGGAGGACTCATCTGAAGAGGCAACTGATTTGTACTGTTCAGCAGAATGCTACGTCTGATCTTTGCTTTACTTTAAACACAAAAGTGCATTTTCAAGTGCAAGGAGATCAACCAGAGTATCTCTGTGTAATGCCACTGACAAACTCTTCTTGGTGATATTTTTTGCTCCTTCCTTATATTGATATTTGCAGTCCAATGTTAACTAGCTGCTCACTTGATCTGGTGTTTCAAATCAATTCAGTGACATTACAATTGAGGAGCTAGTAATTTTGCCCACAACTGACTCCAGCTAATGATGTTTTTTTCTTCACCTTAGTAAATGTTCCTCATTATATAACAGCAAAATGAACAGTCTTTGGCACTGAACCTCTTGCCTTCCGTCAAAGTCACTGAGATCATTTCTTTGTGTCAAGTCATCAAACATAAGGTTTTGATCTTTTTGGTCTGCCCAGAATTTTTATATCTGACCTTAAGCAAGTATATGCTAATTATTTAACTATAAATAGAAAGCAAGCATAATTTGAAGTGTATGGGCTATTTATTTGCATTCAAGTAATTTTCATTGCTCTGTCTAGGATTTCTGTGGGACATTATATTTTGTAATAAGTTTATTGTATGTCATAAGAAATATCCTTTTTTCCATTCTTGTTGTTAACCTGATCTATCCATTTCAGCCTTGAACCCATCTTGGCATCATCAAATGTAAGATTAAACCAATCCTGAATGGGATTCTGGTCCACCACTGGTCATGGTGAACACCGCTTTCCTACTTTGAGCATTTGTATCTTTTGATTGTGGTCTGTTTTGTTATTTGTGCTTTCTAAATGTCATTTTAAATTATTTCCTTCTGCTACAAAATTGTGTTGCTACATTCACAGGCTTTCGAACAGATGGTAAATCCAAGATGTTAAGTCAGAAATACCACATTAATGCTCGACGAACTTAGGATCACAGCTCGGATAAGACAAGCTGCCTGAATTGCAATGTAACACTGACTTTTCACCTTAGTCAATTGTTTCAAATAAAACATAAAACCTGGTCAGCTCAAAATGTCATCTTTTTGGTCAGAATACATTTTGATACAAGTGTTATACATTTAATATGTTTATTTTGCTTTTTATTGCCACAAAAAATGCAATTAATCTTTTTTTTTTTTGCAGACCAAGTAACAAATCAACAGCAACCTTGCATTATTTCGAATGATCCAACCAGAACTCCACATGAACAGACATAAGTGGGAAGGTAAAACATCACAACTCGGAGCTCCAAGAGGACGTGAACACAGCGTGAGTGTGACCATTGCTCTGGCTATTCCCAGTCACGGGACCTTTGGGGGAAATGGATGGGGCTTGTCATGTGGTGTATTACATAAATGTTTCCCAACTATAAAAGATAACAGTGCAGCTCTACCTTCATCATACTACTGGGATAAATGAAATAACTTGCTTTTCTTGTGCTTGTTTTAAAACTCTTTGCTTTGTTTTTTTTACTAAGATTTGCAGCTCTTATTTGTGATTTCAGTCCTTGATCTTTTAAGTATTTTGATTCAGTCCTGCCCATTGCTTTTGATAATTCTTTTGGTTTGCCTTTTCACCTCCTAATCACCTTTTTTTCAAATCTTTCCTTTTTAAGATATACTGCACCTGCCTTTCTCTTTCAGGAAATAATAAACGTATTTGCAGTCACCTACAGTATTAACCAAATACTGACATCTTTGTGATGAGGGAGGACACAGGACTTGAAGAAAACCAAATTTGTATCAATGCAGAAGAGCATACAGGCAATGCCTATCTAATGCGGCAAGCATCTTACAGTATGTATTGCTGTAACTTTAAATGGTATATCAGTATGTTGTATAGCATCAAAACATCACATAATACAGTATCAACTACCTATTCAGGAAGTCTTGATTTTCCCCGTGTTATTTACCATTCCCATGAAATGCATGTATAAAGAAGATTAAAGTGTTTTAATACTAGAATACACATTGCTCAGTCAACCTCTCTTCTTCCCAAATTACAGCACAAGAACTCTATCAATTAACTAAATATTTTATTTCATGAAATCACATAGTTTGCTTGCTCAGGCCCTTTTTGAGTGTTCAAATAAATATTCATTTAGAGAGCTTGCTTGTCATGTCTGGTTTGTGAAGCCAATGATGGTGTTAACATATCTTTACAAGTACCTACCAGTTTTTCTTAACACAGTGCCAATAGGTTCAAAACCTTGAACCCAGGTTTGTTAAACTGTTTGCCCTGAGTAATAAAAAGAGCATTATTAGTGTCCAGCTATCCTATATAAATGTACTCCCATTTATTAAGCCAAGCCCTAACTTTAACCACTTTTGGAAATACAATACATTTAATAAAAGTGTGTTACAAAGAAAACAGAGAGCTGTGGCTTTTAATTATATGATATTTGTCAAACATGTCCTACTGACATGCAGGTATTTTTGCACATTCCCTAAGTTGCATTTCAGTATGACCATACATTATCACTCATTAAATCTCTAATAATAAATCTCTTAAACGTTCCACACGGCCAAGTAGATGGCTACCTGTTCATCCCTGAGTACAGATTAATCCTAAAACTACCAGTTAAGTGTCAAGAAAGGCTGCCTTTAAAAAATGTTACCTATAGCAGCTCTCTAACTCTTTTAGATTTTTTGCTCTCTATATTGGCAGTCTAATACACCACTTTCATAAAAATTACCAAGTGGCAAAATTACTGCCTGAATACTATGATCAAAATTAGCTTTCAGGTCAAACACATTATTACAGGTTTATTTTCATTTAGGTGTGCAGTGCATCCTCTTGTGGCTTATTTTACATCCACTCATCTTCCAAGCCCACGTATCCAGGGCAGGGTTGTGGTGGGGGAGCCTATCCCAGCAATCATCTCAGGATGCAAGGCAGGAACAACACCTGGACAGGGTGCCAGCACATTACAGGGTGAACACACACACACACAGACACATATATCATGGGTCAGTTTTAAACAACATTCTCCTAACCTGCACTGTGGAAGAAAACATGCAAACTCCATGCAGGGAACACACGGGACATGAATCTTGGTCTCCTTACTGCCAGGCAGCAGCACTAATAATAATAATTCATTACATTTATATAGCGCTTTTCTCAGTACTCAAAGCGCTATCCACACGGGGAGGAACTGGGAAGCAAACCCACAACCTTCCACAATCTCCTTACTGCAAAGCAGCAGCACTACCACTGTGCCACCTGTGCCTCTGTTTACATGCCAACTCTGATAGCTCCATCATGAGAGATGAGATGAGAGTGAATTCCTCAAAAATTACATCCATATTAATCAGTAGTCTTCATTAAAAAACTTTCTTTATAAGTATCATTTATTTTCAAATAAATAAAATTTTAAAGTTTTAAAATAAGTTATTTTAATCATTCACTCTACCATATAAAATAAAGCTCAAAGGCAGGGAGGAGCATAACATATATAAAAATATGTCTCTAAAGGTTGAACTAAAACAAGAATAAGAAAACATCCATGAAAATAACAATAAAAGAAAGCAAGCAAAACTTGGTTTGTGCTTTAAAGGTCAGAGGTAGGTGAAGGCATTGCAGCTAAAGTACCAGCAAGGTGATCCATGCTCCCTGCTAGCCTCTGAGAACTTTTCATGTGAAATTGTAAAGATCAAGCAGGTGGAAAGTGAAGAGTAATCTCCTTTTGGGTTCAAAAGTCATTGGAGAAGACCACCACCTGACTCCCACATAGAGACGCACAGATTGAAGTGATGCCAGATCTGATACTTGGCAGAAGTCAATTAGTGAAGGGCAAGTGAACCCCTGTTCTGTGCTCACACCTTCTTTAATACAGGTTGATGATAGCATCTTTGGATTGATATTTTTGAGTTACCTGGATACAAAGAAACCTTCCCTAAACTGTGTGATAATCATAAATTAATCTTTACACAAGGACAAGAATATTTACTATAGAAGTAACTTTGTACTGAGTAAGAGACTCAGTTAAATTATTAAAACTATAAACACAGAAAAAAGCTATCTAATTAAGTGTGGTGTTTGTTTTTAAATAATAGTAGAAATATAACTGCTTATACTCAGGTTGTCATCTTATTTTATATTTTTTGATGGTGAAATAGCCTCAGGTTTTTGCTGCAAATGGTTGGCAGCAGAGATTGAACTGAGTGAGGGGGTGGAGAATTGGTGTTCATATGGACTACAAAATACACAGCACATAAAATGTACAACACAATCATTTATAAATTACTCATCATATTAAACAGTTCAAATTCAGTTTTGTTTATTCTTAGCCACAACACATATTAACAAACATAAAACACCATTGTATACTGTATATACAAATATACTTTAATACAATATGCATTCATGGTGACTTTGGCTTTTTCCAGTCTTTCAAGTTCCTCTCTGACCGTAATTGTACAGGATGACTTTTAATATGATGAACTGTTCATTGACCTAATTTTTGAAATAAGGTAAAATTTTTAATTGATTTTTGTTTAAACTAAACATTTTTAAAAAGTGCATTTAAACTATTCAGGTTTAACATCATTTTGTTAAGCATTTATTGCATTATGGAAAGTAAATATTAATGTCAAATTATGGCTTATATTCAATTAGAAAATATTTTGATTATTTTCATGTTCAGATCATTGGTTAGTTTTCTCACTCACTCATTTGCTGAGCTTTCTTATTCCAAATGAAGACTCTCAAAAAGGTATTCAGGTCATTCAGTACATATTAAACTATTTTGTCTATGTCTTCCTCATGGCTTTCTACGTACACATTCAAAACTTTTTCTGTTCATTTAAATAGGTTGTGATCAGCGGGAGCGTACAGTTAAACATTTGAATGCAAAGTAAAGAAGCACATTTTGGTCGGTTGACATTCTTATCAGTTCACCTTCACTTGCATTCCCCCAAATAAGAAAAGCCAACAAACTTGCAAGTGTGGAGCAAACCACACTCAGACATAAGCAAAGTTTGAAAACAGAAGACAGAAATATTAAATTCTAGACATGTGATCCCCAAAGGTTAATCACTATATGCTTTGTTGCGTCTGGAATTATTTAGTTAACATAACTCAATCCAATTCAGAATCATGAGGAAACAGACCATTCATTAATTGCCAATTCTAAACGGCCCAGTGTAAGTGCATTTGTCGGCATGTATTTGAATGAATCCTGTGATGAACAGGCAAACTGTCAGCGGTTGCATAACTTTCAGTTGATGATAAATATAAATTATGTATCATCTTTTTATTTAGAGGTGTAATTTTCTTATATTAAAATAAACCTCATTTGTAAATACATAAGCCATCCTTTTTATTATACTAATGTTTCTTCTGTAGTGAGAGTAGGTGTCCTCAGTGTGGGTAGAGGAATAGAAAAGAAACTAGGAGATTAAATGTTCAAACTTCGGATGGCACGGTCAAGAACAGGCAAAGAACAAAACATCACTGAGAAATAGTCAACACTAAGTTGTAGACTCTTTAGACAAACCAGAAAGAATTAGCAAATGCACTGCAAGATTGTTTTTTTTTTTTTATAGATATCTCAAACTCTGCTTAGCAGTACGCTATCTTATACAGGTGGGCCATGAAAACAAAATGTGTGTCATGTGACTAGCAATTGGCATTACAAAAGTAAACAATATGGATGTGCTAGTGAAAAAAATACAAAATAATGGCATCCTTGAAAAAGGCCCTGATCTAAAATGGTGCCACATAATGTAGTTGTTATAACAATAAAAATAACTAATCACTAGAAAAACTGAGGACTAATATACGTAAATATTCAGAAGTAATCCTTAAGAAACCTAAGCTGGAAATCAAAACACCTCCATCTGCTAATGTCAGGATTCAGCTGGCACAAACAGCAAAGTAATGATTGTGCATCTTTTTTTCATTGTGACATTACATGGCGGTTATAAATAACAATGTGAAGCAGTTGCAAGATTTGATCAAGGAAAAGTTGACAACTCACCAGCTGCAAATCACCTCTTTCAAACATCAAGCACTGCTTGCCCATACACAGTGCCTCCTGCAATAAGGCTTCATTTAGAGCTAGCGGAGTTGGGTTTCTGTCCTGTGTTTCAGGCATAATTTTGAAGGCCTCACACCTTTGCCATTTTTGAGAGCACTGAGTCATAACTGTAGGTCTGCTGTAAAGAATGTGGTTGGTTGATTTTCTTGAAGATGTGACTCTTTAGGGGATGCAGAGTGTTAATAGAACACTGTTTCCATGCAATCAAAGAAGGACTGTTCCTGACCTGTACAATAACCCCAGAAGTGAATATATTTTCATATTAATATAAATCTCTGCTTTTCTTTTTCTGAGTGACAGAGGTTGAAATTGGAAAAGACTGTATCAAAAGACAAGCAGAGCTCAATCAACCAAATAAACTTTCACTTACAGGCAAAAGAAAGATGACAGTCATGAAATCTAATAACTAGAAACAGAAACACTTATTTAAAGAACAGGGTGCTTCTGCAATGCCTCAATTTAAATAACATGGCATCTAAAACAGCACCAGTGGGCACATGAGCACAGCCATCACCACAACTGAAAAAGCAGCCTTGGAATCCAGTGAATTGATGGTGTGAATGATGTTATCACAAAAGAAAATAAGGTAAAAATAAAGTCACACATAAATAAGAATACTTCAAAGTATGGAAAAACAAAACTATTCTAAACATGCCAGAATGGTTTCAAATGCCTACAAATGCTCACAGAGAAGAATTTAAGGATGTCTCAGGTGGACAGTTCACTTGGCTTAGAGAGATGTGGCAGCACAAAGAGGTCACAGCTGCATGTGCGTGAGAGTGACAGGGAAACAGAGTGGGGGAGAGGTGGAGAGAAGTGCCTGCGTGGCAAGAGAGCAAGTCACCCCACTTAATACAAAAGTGTGACACAAGGTCTTTGCTGACATTCTTTACTACATTTTTTATATTTCTACTTCTTTGTGACTCTCCTTCTGTGGTTAGGTTCAACATCCCTAATCTGAAATTCCAAAATGCTCCAAAATCTGAAATTGAAACTGCTGTTGTTGAGTTATAATGATAGTGTAGAAGTTGATATAAGTTTCAAAGAATTGGCATCTATGTTTGCAAAAATATCAGTTGTAAAATATACATTCATAGTAAACAATGTCACACCTGAGAGAAAAAAAAGTGAAAAGGACTACTGCTAGCAGAGTTGATAATAAAGAGCTGCATGAGATGCAAATTTCAGAACTCAAAATGCCTGATTCTATAAATGTGCCAAACAGCACAACACAGCATTCACCATCTGATGGCACATCTAAACGAATAACTAAAGGAAGCTAACATTACTGTCTAACTGGAAATGCAAGCATGTCCTGCCAGAATATAGCTGCCACATTTTAACATGTAATACATCCATAGACCACGATGCTTATCAAAACTCTATTTGCTGTTGTTATGCAACATTTAAAATGACAGAAAGATAACATAACAGGTAGAAGCAATTCTCAAACATGTGAAGTCATGTAGCTGCAGTGGTCTATGAGTGCATCTGTCTGTCTTTTCTAAAATGCTCTTCACAATCTACAAATTAACCATTAAACTTCAGTTACCTTGTGCTTCTAAGGTCGTGAATGGATAACAGCTATTTTAACTTTTCATTTTTTCACTTGGTTTCTTTAGCAATCTCCCTAAAAACTCAGGGGTTTAAGGTGCACAGACTGGAGGACTTGAGGGTGGTGTTTTAGGAAGATGCAAAAATGCAAAATATATAAATATTACAAAATCTGAAAATAGCTGAAATCCAAAAATTCTGTTCACCCGGCATTTCGTCGTCGGATTAGGTGCGGTCAACCTGTAATAATTTTAAAGTTTTGATGTTTGTGGCCAATTTAAGATTTAGAAACATAATGAAGGTGCTCTCATAAAGTTTCTGGCAGTATCATAGAATTCCATTTTTCTCTTTTTCTAACAATAAACCAAATATTGGTAATGCTTTAGTTTAACTACTGGTAAAATGCATTTATTGTTCATGTATTTATTATTTAATAAGACATTAACAAAGGATTGTTTTTTTCTTAATCACACTTATAAACCATCAGTGAATAGGTTATTCATCTCTTTGCAGTGTAAAATTTAAAAGCCTTTGATGCACCGATAAAATTATTTGAAATATGAGGGACTCCCAGATCTTATATTGAAGTATGGAATATCAAAAGAAATAATACTCATTTAAGCCACCGTTCCAAAGTGAAATTTTACTAGTCCATTTTGCACAGATTGATTGATGAATCAGCCTTTACTGATGCTTTACAAAAATCTTTGCTGAGGTCTTCTTACATAAACGAGTAATAGACACATTTTTACAATATTTAAAGTGTTATGCAAATATTTTACAGTTCTTTGTAGGGAGGGCACTAAAATACAACAGTTACTAAAATCTTCCTACTCAACCAATGACAATGACAAGTGGCTCAGGCTTTAGACCACAATGTCCCTATTTCTTTGAGCCAAGTGCAATAAAAAGGATGAACTGTGGAATTTGCAAATTATTGAATTTTCCTAATTTGTTTAAAGTACACATCAGACTCAGAAAATAAGAAGAAAATGTCTTGTTGTTTATGAACATAGTATTATTTATATTTGCAGCATATATATATATATTTGCAGTTGGAGATCCACAAAGGGAGAAAAAACGAATCATCATCATACACACTGCTCAAGACAATCATAAAATAGTTTTATTCCTGAGCTTTCAACCCCTATCAGGGGTCTTCATCAGAGGATAATGCTTAGACTTACAAGAATCAAAGGCAATATATAGCCACGGATTGCCGAAGTTTCCCATCGTCTAATGCATTGGAGGGCTTCATGCCCGAAGGTTGTACGAATGGAAGAGAAGGTCTGTGATACGGTTTGCATATTTGCAGTTGGAGATCCACAAAGGGAGAAAAAACGAATCAATATATATATATATATATATATATATATATATATATATATATATATATATATATATATATATATATATATATATATATACTGTATATAGTATAAACACACACACACATATACATATATACATATTATACAGTATATACATATACAATTAATCATTATTCACAATGCAACACAAAGGGCATGCTTGTTGTTTTTTCCTTTCAGCCAAATTTCTGGCAACCTATCAAGGGCTCAGTAAAACTAATTTTGGTGCTCTCAAAATTGCTCATTAACACAAACAAACAAATAAATAAATAAATACTTTTTCCTCTTTCCAAAGGGTTTAATTACGGCTTAAAACTTCAAGTTATCCTTCTGTAAGCCAGGCAGATGTTTCCAGGAAAATTAGAAGGAAATGGTATTTATAACAAATCTGGCATGCTCAGATACTTAATTTATATTCTAATTAACAATAAGATCATTAGCATTTTAAACTCTACATCAGAGATGAGAAGTTTTAAACACTCTTAAGTTGCAGAAACCGAAAATCAACTTAATGTTGATGGTGATCACTAAGGGGCAGAACATTGCTAAGGTATCACAGTAGCCTTATATGTTTTTATATACTAGAAGAGGCAATTTTAACAACAAGGATAAAAATGTGTCTCTAAGATGATCTGGTTCATCTTTATCATCATAGGATATTCTATCATCCAGATTTTGCCATAATCTCATTTTAGAACAAAATTTTATTTATTATTTATGTAATATCAGCCTTATTCCAATCATAGTCATAAATGGTGAATTCTACATAAAGTTTTTATTGTATTTTTGTTATTCTTGTCATTGGTGTTCCAGTACAACATATTAAAAGATGGAAACAGAGAAAAAATCCAACATTGTGAAAAGGTCAAAAGGAGACAATTAAGCTTCCGCTGGTTACTCATCAAGGTTATCCCTTCTCTGAAGAGCTCTTAAGTCAGACCCCTAGAAAAAATTCACATGTTATAGGAGGAGAACGACCGTTCTCTGCCAGATCGGAGGCTTTGCCATTACAAACGATGACGATGTAAGCAAATTGTATGGCGAGATGGAGAAATAACTTTGTGTCCTGCCAATATAAGATAATGGATGGACCGTTGGAAGCTGAGAGTCAGGAGCTATTCCATTCCTCATACGCCAGGTGGCAGTGTTACTCATATGGCAACCCAGGTGCAACATTAAAAGAAGCCTGCCTTCTTCAGAATTGGGAGGTGGAGGACAAAGTTTGCCAGGAGGAGCGGAGTAGGCAGAGAAGTGACCAGGATAGAGAGAGAGAGAGAGAGAGAGAGAGATGGGGAAGAAAGAAGACACAGACAAAGAATTATTGTATGCTTGTGCTTTGAACTTGCTCTTGTGCTATGTGAAACATATCCTAAGAAAGGGTTTAACAGAATAAATCCTCTTAATAATTTTATATACTTGTGTCCGCGTCTTTGTGTTAGGTATTTGGGGATTTGGAGTGCCCCCTGCAGGCCACAATATGTTAATTTTGACATTTCAAAAGTTAACATGGGGATATGATGTTTAAAATTTTAAACCCAGCCCTTCACTGAATTTATGCTGTTGAGGTTATTTCTGCTCTTAAGCTTATTCTCTTATGATTTAAAATATTCTGACTGGATGAGTGTGGATTATACATCATGTGTAAATATAAATCAGGTCAAAAAACAAAGGAATGGGGTACCACTATATCATTGGTCAATCAGAACATTTTTTATAATCACAGGACATGGAACTTATCCCAGCAAAATTGGTGACAAGGTGGGAATAAATTTAGGATGGGATGGCATGTCAACACATCATACACACTGCTCAAGACAGACTGGTTTATAGACAGCAATCAGCATAAACTGTAAAAGTAAATCCATGAAGAGCTCCACAAAGACAACAAGCAGACCAGTTCTTAAATCCTAGACCCCAGGGCTACGTCACTGAAGTATTAAAGACTGTGCCAACATTTTACTTTAAGTACTTTATTATAATCTCTGTAATCTGTTTGTAAAGTCGGTTTAAACAGTGTCCTCTACAAAACAGATATATGCACATGGTGTATGTTTGTG
Organism: Erpetoichthys calabaricus; assembly: GCF_900747795.2. NCBI lineage: Eukaryota > Metazoa > Chordata > Cladistia > Polypteriformes > Polypteridae > Erpetoichthys > Erpetoichthys calabaricus. Next base: position 71,827,307 of record NC_041405.2, read on the forward strand.
CTGAATGCCTATTCAGAAAAGATGGTTTATCTCAGACTATACCTTTTCAACTCATCAGTACAAAAATATGAAGAGATTCATCCTCCTAAAACCACCTGAATTTTTGGAACCTGAATGTGGATCATGCCATTCGAATTGGTAAACCTTACACAAAATTGGGTTAAACCCATCAAACTGACATGTAGCAAACACCATTCAACCTTATCCAACAATCAGGCTGTTTAATCGTCTCGTTTAAGTTTTTATTATAATGTAACTGTTTAGAAAGCTGGGTCAGGGCAACTCCAATGCAGTTTGATAGCATGAAGGTAACTAGTTAACTCACTCTTCATTCAACAGGCAATTTATCTCATATAAGTAGTTGCTCAGTCTCATTTGTTAGCTTTATTCAAAAGGTTTTTACTATGAAAATAATGTGAACCATACAGTCCTCTTCAGAAAAATGTCTGGTAAATGGCAGGAACAGATGAGCATTGGCAAGTAAAAGAAAGCCAAGAAGTCAGCCATTTTGATGGACATCTAAGCTTGGTGTTCCAACAACAGCTGTAGTGGCATACTCTTAGACTCTTCATATATAACTGTTAGTGAAATTTAATTTAGTTTACTTTTTATCAAAGTTTTATATTACTTTCTCCATGTATAGTATAGGAAAAAGGAGTGTAATGGATTTTAAATTTCAGGTTTGAGTTTATCAAACATTTACATGCTTTAGGAATATATGATGCCTGTTTGTGTGTGTCTGTGTCTAAATGGTAAGGAGGATCTGTATTACTGAGAGAACTTTATGACTTTCAATATACTGTATAGCATTGGTTGTCAAACTAAAAGTATTCTATTTGAAAAACTGATTCAATGAAAAGTTGTAAAAATATTGACAGCCTATAGATTTTATTGCAACATTTTTCAGTTTTTCAGCCATTTACAGCCTGCCACCATTTTGTGTTTTGTAAGAAGAAAGATTTTGCTGTCTATGGTTAGTAACTTTTCTGCAGTAGTAGTTATGATTAAAACATCTATAGGAGTTGTTTTAAAAGTTTTTGAAATACCCATAGCTTTTTGAGTAATGGAAAAAAAATCATGAAAACCATCACTCCACCATCCATCCATCCATCCATCCATTTTCCAACCCGCTGAATCCGAACACAGGGTCACGGGGGTCTGCTGGAGCCAATCCCAGCCAACACAGGGCACAAGGCAGGAACCAATCCCAGGCAGGGTGCCAACCCACCGCAGTCACTCCACCATGTTTTCTTCAATCATTTGAGCACTGTTCTTGGTTTTATAATTACAAAAAGAGACAATGAAGGATGGTAAAGATTGGGGCAGAAGGAGGCTGTTAAAGATCAATGAGAAAATTACAGATGCTAAATTGAGAACTCATAGATGTATGGTGTAATGGGCCGCCGGGATACATACCCAGCTGGGTCACCTCTGTATGAGGAGGACCGGGAGAAAGAGCTTTCACGGGGCAATACTTCCCCTGGGACAACAGAGGGCAGCCCTCCTGGCTTGCTACACCGCCACGGAGCAGGGAAGCTCAACCCTTCTGTGGCCCATGGACACCACCAGGGGCGTGTGGAGAACAGCTGAGCCCTCCTGTACAGGGCTGCTGTCACACCCGGAAGTGCAGCTGGAAGGTGATCATGGAACAGCTGGAGCACTTCTGGGTCCTCTATAAAAGGAGACAGCTGCCACAACTCAGGCGGCCAGAGTTGGGAAGGAAGACTAAGCTTGCTGGGAGAGGAGTGGAGGCAGCTAGGAAAGAGGAAGAAAGGACTGAGTATTGTGGTGATTGGTGCATTGTGTTGTGCCAAGAAAAATAAAGGTGTGTTGTGTGGCAAAGTCATGGTGTCTGTCTGTAGTCCGGGCTTCTGTTACAATGGTTAAAGAGGCAAAGAATTAGGTGAGGAATTGTGTGAGATAGCGGGGGCTGAGAAAAGAGGATGTGGAGTATAGGAAAAGATGAACAACTAGCAAAGGGATAGTAATGGGGAAAAGCAAAAAAGAAGTACTAGATATGCTGTCTGTTTATTAATCTTAGTTTCTACTGATTCTGTGTTGGGATCATTTTGCATATTGTGCTTAGAGATGCATTTATTATTTTTATTATTATTAATGCCATCATTATGTTGCAAGTTTATACATTCTTATACATTCTTCTTGGTTGTTTCTGCCTCCACTTTAAATATTTTTGCATTATTGTGGCCATATTATTCTTAGCAACGTCATCTAGTTGGTGTCACATGATCACAGAAAGCTCAACTTGTCACTGCAGCAATACTATTTTAGATAACACTGTGGTAGTATGAATGTCCAAGATGGATAAAGTGGATAAATCCCAAAATCTTTCTAGAAAATTTAGTGTGTTATTTTAAAAATGTTTTGGGCTTGATTGCTTGACCTTGCCTGTATTAACTTTACTAGGAAGCAGCAGTATGAAGACAGAAATTAATCAGGTCGTGGTAAACTTAACTAGCTAATGTCAAAACTTGAAGGGCAGATATCAAGTAACAGAGCAAAGATAGTGAGACCAAAATCATAGTTAATATTCAAAAAGGAAAGAGTAAAAAAACAAGAATTTACATGTAAATTAAGCCAAAATGTAAGTCAAAGATTATTGTCAAAGGGACAGAAATAATTTTTGTAACCAGAAATCAAACTAGGGTTTAAATAAAATACTGCTAGGCTTTTTAAGTTGTATCCACAAGCGTGGACAAACTGGGAAGTGTCTGCTGCTGACCTTTATACCTACAACCCTGTGATGTCATACATCGACACTTTCTGTTGACCTTTTCTAACACCTGCCTAGCAACAGAGACCAAAAAGAGCACAAAATGACGGCACCCATAAGAAAAACAAAATGGCACAGCAGGAGAAAGTAATTTGTTTTTAACATAGTGACATACCTCACAACAGAAATTAATTGTTTTACTTGACCTCTAAACCTCCAAAACCAATATTTTTAATGGCTAAGAAACAACTTTAAAAAATTTAAAAACATTGCTTCCTTTTCCAACGCAACAGTGTTTTGGTAAAAAAGAGGCTGCATTTCTCAGTCCCAGTGAGTACTGATCTGCTGTGGATAAAGCATAACCATTTCTTTTCTATTTTGCTACATAAGCAGCTCCTCTGAAACCTTTTTAAGAATGAACACTTCTAAGGATAATAGCACTCTGTCTAATTGCCATTATCACTGGAATTTATACCTTTCTAGGGTGTAGAGATTATAGTAACGCAGTCTGCTCCAACTCTGCTTTAAGACAGTAGGTTTTTTAAGTAATCAACAGAAATTGGGACACCTGCGCAAACTGTTTGTTTCAACTTGCAAAGCTTAATTTACTTTAATTGCTGCAGAACAGTTAGGCTGTAACCGATTAGTTATTCCCTAAAGAAGGTCCATTTTTAATATTCTGAAATTTTCTTTTTTTCTGTTTTTGCTAACCTAAACTTTAAATTTAAACCTCTGCCATTTTACTGCTTACTTTGTCACCATTTTAGGCCATTCATTCAACTAAATTTGAAGAAAAACTGGAAAAAGTAAGGTGTTCTAAAACTTTTGAACCTTTTGTGTATATACACTAGATGCTGTATTAATTAAATTTTCAGCATGCCATATAAAGAGCAACCAGTAAAGACACCCAATAGAACATTCAAAGCAAAAGTTATATAGTGTCTTTAAATCACTCAGTTCCTATTTCTGTGCATAATCCCTTACTACTTCAAAGTCAATAATAATTAAAAATAAACTATGGGAAACACTAGGCTATGGAAAATTCTCAGGGTACAAGGTGATTATTTCTGAAGTAGTGTCAATGACATGCAAGATAATCCACATTAAGCACAACTTCATTAAGCAGAAGCCATAAACGTAACATTCAGCATCAGAGAGAGCATGAGTCTTGAATTTTATTAGATTTCCTTATTGAAAAGAAAGAAATTAATCATTATATAGTACTTCTTCATCACAATCCTGCAAGCAGAATGATTAACCCCCACAACACCCTACAATCTCTAATAATTCCCTCAATGTGTGCTACTGAAATGCAGTAATTATATCGAGTATTGTGTTACTTTGTCAAGTGGCCTACAGATCTGTAACCTTTGCTACTTCAATATGTGAATCAATCTAATGGAGAACATCTCTAACAAAGACTGCAGACTGATTCTGACATGAGTGCGGGGGTACCTTAGGAGTGGGCGGACTTGGTCATGGAAGTCTTTAGGAGTGTTGGGTGTTTGCTGCAGATACTTAAATGAACCTGGAAGTATAAAATTTGTCTTTGAACATGGAAATGCTTTTTAGAAGACTAACATCAAAATGAAAAATGTACTAAAAAGCAGTCTACTTAAACTAGAATCCAAATCCTGGTGGTAATCCAGATAGTACACCTTCCAGACAGTAGACACCAAACATTTCTGAATTGCCATTAAGAGGTAACACTAAGAAAGCCATCATACTTTAAGTTGCTTCACAGGCTGTTCTAGAAAATGCTTTTAAACAAGAAAGACGTGAATGACATCTCTATTTCACATTAACCTGTGTGCTGCCATAAATACAGTAATGTTTCAATCTATTTTGATTTTCAGTTTTGTAATCTTATGAGCACTGTAAAGTGCCTTATGAAGACACATACTGTTAATTGCACTATAAAAAGATTGATTCATTAAACTGCAAATTGAAATAAGTGGGAAGACTGAAAAGATAGATGATATGTAGTATTTTTTATGGCACTGAATCTTGAGAGTGCTCATAAAAACTGGTAAAAAAAAATACATGCTGGCCCACACGAGGTATAATGTATTAAATCTAAAATATCTCAAAGGAAATGAATCCAAGAGGTCTTGGGTAAGAATGACCGCATGGACTCTTGCTCAATACTAAATCTTCATACTACTGAATAGAGAAATCAGCAGTATATTAACGGCATCCACATCAAGGTGACTGCCACTGATATCCTGCATGCCAGTCTCTTTTAAACTATAACATGTGTCAAGCATGAGCACTTAGGGAACCATTTCTGGGCTCTGAAAAGGTAGGCAATACTACCCCCCAAGCAGAGCAATCAATATCCCCTTTTTCTCCCACCATTCAGGAGCTTTCCAGCTGAGGGCGAGTCACCTGGTTTCTGTTTCTGCCAAAAAAGCCCCGCCCCTTCCTGGTCAGCAACATAAACATCAAAAAACTACTGTAAAGTGGCCGTTCATTCAGGTCCTGTAACTTGTGAAGACAGAGCTCCTCCTCAGATATGACTTTCTTTTGACAGCACAATACCAACCTCATTACCAGCTGGTACCCCATTCCTTTGTTTTTAGACCTGTCTGATTTATACTTTCACATGATGTATAATCCACACTCAGCCAGTCAGAGTATTTTAAATCATTTTTTCATGGTGGACAACATCATAATTTCACACTACTAATTCAGATATTATAAAATTTACAGCACTGGCGCAAAAATCCACTGGTGAATGTCAGACCGGGGTTGTATATTAATGGAAATTTCAACTCTGGATTCAAATTCATCTAACTCTTTAACCAATGGAGGAAACTGTTAACTGTCCCATCTTTTAATGTTTGTTTAAGCAATTTTTGCAATGTAATATTTTGTTTTTTAAAAGCATCATTTCCAGAAAGACCAACAATAGTAGGAAACATCAAAAAAAGTCATTGATGTTGATGATAATGATGGTAATTCAGCATATGGCTGCAGATAGGAATAACATCATTCCATTTGGAAATGACTTGAGAAAGACTGATGAGCAAGATATTAGAGTGGCTTAAAGTTGCCCCGGGGCCTTCAATATCCATGGACAACACATTATGTGGTGCTAATGATGTTCTACATATTCCTTGATTATTTGCTATTTGATGTTACATCTAACAAAAATGAAATGATTGACATTTATCTTTTTCTCTTGCTTTAGAAAAAACAATTCTAGTAGTACTACTTTCTTAAAAAAATGCCTTCAAATATAACTTACCTTCATCAATGTTCATAACAAAAATAGATTGCAATGCTAAATCCATCCATCCATCCATCCATTTTCTAACCCGCTGAATCCGAACACAGGGTCACGGGGGTCTGCTGGAGCCAATCCCAGCCAACACAGGGCACAAGGCAGGAACCAATCCCAGGCAGGGTGCCAACCCACCGCAGGCAATGCTAAATCGCAAGTGAAAATCATGAACAAAGAAACAAAAATAATGTTGCCTAACAGATTTTACACTCGGTCAAAAGCAATATATTGCTAAGGTAGAACATAAGAAATCTGAAAAGTGAGAGGAGACCATTCAGTCTGTTAGCCTCATTGTTTAGCTAATAGCTAAGCTGTCCCAAATCTTGATGTCCCCACAATCTCTTGGATCATGGACTACCAAAAGACAGCAGTTTGTGAAGCTCAGAGACAGTCTATCACAAATGGTGGTGCATAGTAATGGAGCACCTCAGGGAACCATCCTGCCTCCCTTCCTGTTAATCTTCTACACAACATACAATACCAGCACTTGCCTTATACAGAAATTCTCAGATGGCTTCTTCATCATAGGTGCATTAATCATATAGACAAGTCACAGTACAGGAGGCTTGTGTAGGACTTTTTGTGGTGCATGGAGAACCCTCTGTAGCTCAACATCAGCAAGACAAAAGTTGGTGGTGGACTTCTAGCATGTCAAAGACCCTCTGAGACCAGTCACCATTCAGGGTAAAAATGTGGAAGGGGTGCAGAGCTATACATACCTGGGGGTTCACATAAACGAAAAACTGGACTGGTCTGGCAACACAGTAGTGCTGTACAAGACGGGCCAGACCATACTGTATTTTCTGAGAAGACTCAGGTCTTTTGATTTGTGCAGCAAGCTGCTGGAAATTTCTCACCTGTTCATGTGTATTGTTCTATGCTGTTGTCTCTTTGGAAAGCAATATGAGTACAAAAGATGCACAATGCCTGAAGAAATTTATCAGGAAAATCCTCTCTATCCCATCAAGGAGTCACTGTTTTGGAGCACTTATAGCCACAGGTTTATTCCAACATGGTGTGCTCTGGTGTTCTTTTCTCCCTGCTGTTGTCAGGCAATTCAATGTCTCCGCCCAACATCCTAAATACATATGCTCTTTAATTTGCTGTTTCTGCACAACATCCATTTATTATATACAGCGTCATTTGTTTATCTATTTATTGATTATATTATGTGTCATGTTAGTCCGTATCTTTGTTTCTTATGTTTCTGATGGTGTAAACATCTAAATTTCCCCTTGGGATTTATAAATTTTACCTATTCTAATCTAAGCTAGTTTTGAAAGGTTTCTGATTCAACTACATTAGTTTGTCCCAGTTTGAGTAAAGAAATGGTTTTTGGCTTCAGTCCTAAATGCACTTCCTCTTAATTTCTGCTGGTGTCCTCGTGCACATGATCCACCTGTAAATTGAAAGAATTCTGTTAGATCTACTCCATTAATGTCTTTGAGAATTTTGAAGAACTGGATTAGATCCACACATAGTCCCTCCGACCAAGACTAAATAGGTTTAATTCTGTGAGTCTATCAGAGTAGGACATGTCCTACTCTGAAGAATAATGAATAAAAGAATTAGGAAGTTTCACTTTACACAGAGAACCATAGACACAAGGAATAAGTTACCAAGTAGTGTGGCAGACAGCAGGACTATTGTGACCTTCAAAAGCAGACTTGATGTCATTTTGGAAGAATTAAGTGGATAGGAAAAGTGAGCTTTGTTGGGCTGAGTGGCCTGTTCTCATTGAGACTGTTCTAATGTTCTAATAAATCAAACAGTTATTTAATTAGTCTATTTATTCCTCACAGGTGGCGCAATGGTAGTGCTGCTGCTTTGCAGTAAGGAGACTGTGGAAGATTGTGGGTTCGCTTCCCAGTTCCTCCCTGTGTGGATAGCGCTTTGAGTACTGAGAAAAGCGCTATATAAATGTAATGAATTATTATTATTATTCCTTTATTAGTATTAATTTGTGATTTGACGGTTCTTTTAGCTGTATATGGTAAAGTGGTGAGGTGGCATCACTACTGTTCCTGGGAGTGCAGAACTTGGGGCAACAGCAGGTGGGTTGGGGGCAAAGTATGGTTTAGGTTTGTTTTTTCTTATACTGTATATAGACATTTAATTTTGGTACAAATTAATTAGCTTTACCTATATTAATACAAAAATTGATCACAAAAAATTAGTCTACTTATTGAATGTCTGTGTGTAATTTTGTTATTAATGACTATTTCTTCTAGCAGCACACCATCAAGGCTTTGCTGCATCCTTTGGCGTATACTGCCATGACAGGCATTCACTCCCAAAATATCTGAACTGGATAAAGTTTAAAACAGTTGCATGGGTGAATGTTTTTTGTTAGTGATATCCCATCTGTTAATGGCACTCTACATTATATTTAATGCTGCTAGGATAGCTATTGTCTTCCCTCGAACATAAACTTGGACCAAGTGAATTAATAAAGTAAATATTTTGATTCTTTTTAGCTCTTTTCATTTACTCTGCAACCTCTTAGTTTTTATTTTTCAAACACCCCAGTTCACCCTTTTTTTTATTTCTCTCCCACTCTTTTATAATTCCGTTAAGCCTACTCGAGACCTTTTCCCTTTACATACCCCTCCCAATTATCTAACCCCATGCTATACTCAAACCCTACCTTCTCTTCCTTGAAGGCAAAAAAAGTTAATTTTTTTGGTCCAGTTTACAACTTATTCTGCTTAGGCCTGAACTGCTTTATGCTCTGCAGATATCAAACATTCCTTTCGGCAAAATGTCTTAAATTAGCTGTGAAGAAAGAAAGGGGTTTATGCATAGCAGCTTAGCAAAAACATGTTTTTATGTACCACTGTTACAGCAATTAAGATGCTTATTGCAGATCTAAGCTTGAAATGAATAAATCTGTACACTAGGAAAAAATACAGGAAAAAACATTTAGCTTGTTCTAATTATTGTTCTAATTTTAAGCTCACCCATTATCCAGAATTTTATCTAATTATTTTCCCGTTTTTAATTTTAGCTTTTCATGCTTCTGCAAATGGATTACAAAAAGTAGACAAAAGGAGGCAATCAATATTTCATTTTGAATTTGATGTTTGCTTCTGCACGTGCCAAATATGGACCTCTGTTTGGTCTCAACAATTAACCCCATGTGCTGCTCCATCTGTTAAACTGCATGAGAGTGAAGACAACTGAACGTGCTATCGGAAAGTACAAACTGCACACAGACATCTAGCACAATCATTCAGCAGTGCCCTGCTGATTTTTATCACTTAAACATCGGACATAAAATACTATTAAACCATTGATTTTTTTGAACCAGGGCAAAACTTTGACCTTCTGAAAAAAAAAAAAAGGGAGTCCGGGCAACTAGCAATGCTTAGAAATGCTAATCTTAAGCTTGTGTACTTTGTCATGTTGTGTGGTTTAAAAAAATTAATTGTTCGACTTTGTTTGTAAAAATTAAAGCACCTTTAAAAACAATAGCACAAAGAAATAAAATCAAATGTAAAATTGCCCCCACTCTAAATGGACATTTAATGCAGAAGGCAGTTTTCATTTCTGCTTTCACTGAACACCATAACCAGATGTCAGGCAGAAAATTTTATTCCTGAAATCACCAGACATCAGGAAAAGATATCTCATTTAAAACTAAATTCTCTTTTTATTAGAAATACTAAACTTTTATGCACAGCTATACTCAACTGGCTATTAGATTCCTCAATGTCTTTACATTGTTTTTCACAAAGTTCCACATAAAGGCTATGTCACATTATGGGACTTTTCCATTGATTTTTCAATCGCAGCCTTCATTTACATAATCCTAGTGTGTCAGAGGCAGTTGGCAGCGTGCTCCCATGAAGCTGATCACCTAATGTGGCATACCCAATGACTGACTCTAATATCAATAAAATGGAACAGGTTTGATTTTGACTTTAGTTGTAGGGGTGGGCTCTGTGTGCATTAGAGCTGACAACCAAATAATGCTCATGTCTAAGTACAATGCAAATAATGCAGTGAGAAAAAGCAGTGCAGGCTTTAAACCTCACAAACAGAAGCGAAGAGAATCTATCTGATGTCTCATGATTTACATACCACAACAGAATTGAAAAAAATTTAAAATGGGCAGGGACTGAGGCTGAACTCACTGTGGCTGTTAATCTTGCATACAACATGGGCTCCATCAGGCAGCACTAGACTGGCTGTTACAAAATGGGATGAGCATGACTGTGCTGGAAGATCAGCACATGGTCAGTAAAGTAGACATGATGAGTGATCTTAAGTCTTTTAAATCAACATGGTCCAGCAACAAGATCATCAAAAGCAGTCTGCTAATCTGATATACCAAATGACTCAAAGTCACATAATGTGACATCAACATTATATACAGCAAACAGACAAAATAGCAGGGAGAGCTACATGAATGTTCTTGCCTTATAAATAAAGAAGGTAAAGGAAGAGAGCAGAAGAGGAAACGATGTAAGTCATTTCAATACCTGGAAAAATGATTTGTTGTCCTCAAAACTCCATGATAAATATTAATTAGTGGTGTAGGTACCATGAAGGAAGGACAGGCATCCTGGTCCGGTGTGGAGGATGACTTCTTGACTGCATTTATAATGGAAGAATGGTGGGAGTGGAGACATAGCCTGGCTAGGAGCAAAGAATGATGGATGGACTGTATGAAGGTGGATGCCGGAAGCACTTCATTCCCTCGCAACGCAGGTGGCATTACTCCTCAAGAGTTAGTCCCAGTTAGGATTCCCGCAGGGTGGCATGGGAATTGGTAGTATAGATGTGCAGCCCTGTTGGGGTTTTTGGGTGTTACCAGAGGGCACTGATGGGGGAGGACTGCCTTGGTTTCTACATGACCTGAAAGTACTCTGGATGAACAATGCCATGACATTGTAAACTTTCCCAGGTCCGGCTTAAAAGAAGCCCCACAACCTCACCTCTGAGTTGGGAGGTAGTGGAGAAAACTCACCTGGTGGACCAGAAGGAGAGAAAAATCTTTTTTTTTTATGTATAGCTTTGTTATTTTGGATGTATTCATTATTGGAAGGTGCTGGTGAAAATAAAAATTGTTTATTTTAAGACCAAAGTTATGGTGGGTGATACTGTGTCTGGGGTTTGGGGGCTTAGTGACACCACATACTGGTTACAGTGGACAATAAGTTATACTACATCTAGGGGGATCTGAGTCAATCACAAGGTAGTAGAAAGGGATCCACTTCTAGTAGAAAAAGAGACAAAGGATAATGACACTCTGATAATAAATAACTAAAATGGTTGAAGACACTATAAAAATAGAAATGAATACACTTTCCTATTGTATTTCATTTGTTTCCCGTTACACATATCAAATATACAAATTAAAGTGACGTAAATTGCTCCTTATTAGTTATTTTACCCTCTTGCTACAATGATAAGAGTCTGTAATAAGCACTCATTTGATGAAAATTTTCAATAGATGTTATATAAAAACTGAACCCTTCTAGAATGCTTAACAATTTACTCACTTCACTACTTCACTTTCTGCCTTGTTGTCACTGTTAGGAAACAAGGTTACTCCTGGTCGAAGGCTAATCCTACACCAATGTCATTACACACAAGCATGATGTACACAAATGTCAAAAATATGTTATCTTGGTGTCACACGAAATATAGTGTCATTTCCAGTGACATAAAAGTAAACTGATGAAGGTTGCATCTTTGGTAGAATACAACGGTGGATATTTTTCATAACGGATTAACAGGATTCTGATACATAATTTGTATTTATCAACATTTAGAATAATTAGAAAATAATTTTCTGAACATCTGTATCTATCTGTGTATCAGTTAATCCACTAAATACAGTAGTGCCCATTCTATCCATTGATCAGCCATTATGGGTTTGACTTGAATCGGTGATAACAATGTTTCTGAGATTTTTCGAGGTAAGGTAGTTCTACTCACTAATTATGGCATGTTGCATGTTTTCTAGCTCTGTACATGTGACAATGAGCCAAACCTTAGAGATGCAATAAAGAATAATACACACAATGATGGCACAGACACATTTAAATTCCAACCCAGTTACTGTCTATATGGAGTTTGCATATTCTAATAGTATATTTTATTTATACAGTGCCTTTCCCATGCTTTCAGTATCTGCATGAGTTTTCATCTGGCTATTAATGTTTTTCCCAACATCCCAAACTCATGAGTGTAATGTTAACTGGCTTCTTTAAACAGGTCCAGGACAGGCTCCAGCTTCAGTGACCCTGGGCTGGATTAAGTGGGCTTGATAAGGGTTGGGTAAAGATGAACATATCTGATAATGTATAGATGGATAACAGAAACATGCGAGATATGTTTGATGTTTGATGTAGATGTTTATGAAATAATTGACCATTACATTAGCACTATTCTAAAATATTTCTGAAGTTCAGAGCAATGTTACTGTGTTTCCATTTTTGTTTTAAGAACTGGAGCAAGAGCAGATTAAGTGGCTTAGCTTAGCGTACACAGCTGGAGACAGGCATTGAAGTAACAACCTTGCCTTAGCTACTAAATCATACTGTCTATTTTTATACATATACATATTATGAGACATGTGGGGCAGCGGGGGCATTTTCTGTGTTGGACAAATACAGGGAATGGAGAAGGGGAAGTGTGACACCGCCACTAACATTGTTTCTGTCTGTTCCCTTAGAATGGAAGAAAAGAAAAACCAGGAGGACCACTGATATCATTTTCGTCATTAGTCGAAACCTCGCCCCTTCTGCACCAGGCAATATATAATCAAGAGTCTCATCAGATGTCAGTCTTTATCAAGAGTGCCGTTTTGAGGAACACAGAACTCAGAGCCTCTGAAGTGTTATTTATTTTTTCTTTATTTAAATCTTTGAGGGCTGAATATTTTTTCCAAGAAATTCAGTTTTCCGAAAAGCACACAAAGCAATGGTGTCACACAGAAATCAACATAAATGTCTGTTGTTGTCTACTATGGCTGCTGTTGGTGCCTGTTCGGTATCTCTTCCATCAAGGGTGGCTCAATGGCCAGCAGGAATACATCGTGGGCCGGCTGCTTGGTTGTCTTTGCGTGGCAGTCACAGTACGATGCAATCCATTTTGTATATCTTGTCATCATAAGTGGTGGTCCTACCAGGTGAACATTGCTGTAGGCACATCAGTTGCACGAATGTGTTCAATACTGTGATCAGCTGGGGGCCGGTCAGCTACTGCTGGTACCTCACTTTTGTTTTCGGTCTCCACCTCCAGATCACTTGCATCAAAATCGTAATCCAACAAGTCTCAGTCCGATTCAGTGAAAATACGCAAAATGTCATCCACAGAGTATTTTGTTTTGCGTATTCCCTTTTGTCTCTCACCAGATGCCAATGCCATTTTAGAGGCTGTTTGCTCTTCACTACTTATGCACACGAAGGGAATCGAGGTCAACTTTCCTTTTGGCAAAGAGAGTCAAACTAAAATGCTGCAGTTTACAGCTAATTACCTCTCTCTACCTCTGAATTTCGACAAAAGTCGACATCTGCTCTGAAACAGTTAAAATTATAATGAAACGCTGATTGTACTGCCACAGCATGATGGAAGCCAAAGCTGAGTCATTCATTGTCCAGCTGTCTTGTGTCTGAATTGCGGATGGAAGAGGATATGGTATTAGTAGGAGCACCCATTCTCTGCTTGACATATTATAATACATATATACCCACTTTCAAGGGTCCATGGCAATGCAGGGGGGACTACATAGCCTACGGACTTTAACATACAGTAGTACACTTGTATAGTACAGTAGACCAGCACACACGTTCAATTGTACAGATTGTGCTACCCATCTAAGTAGGGTTGAAATGTAAGTAATTGATGTAGATCTCAGCGTTAACGATTGCAGTACACCATGCAATGCATATGTCACTGTTTTATGCCATTTTGGGTGGGATTCATTAAAGCAGTGGTAATGTTTATGATGTGCCATCTACTGGAATGGCAAATGCAATACATTTTATTACTGGAAATGTTTGTAATGCACCATCTGTTGGAATTATAGCGGACATACAGTAGCAAGCAAACAGACACTTATTCTTTTATTAGGGTATATTCACAAAGTATATGGATATGCATGTATAAATAGTACTATAATATATAGTAAATAATAATAATAAGCCTAGAGCAAAAAGCTCTGATCCGTCCATTTGTAACAGACTAAGTGAGGTCTAGAATGTAAGTTAGTCCTATACATTCTTCTTGTTGCATTACATTAGCAGCTATTACTAAAAGAAAAATGTCCTTTCATTCACGACTGTTGCAATGTACTAATCGAGCGTCTCTCCAGACATCACTAGGTTTCAATCTTTGCCCCTTGCCTGTCTCTAATTCAAGCAAATGACACTTCCCTGATTTTCTGTGATGTGTCAGGCTCATCCTAGAGGCACTCCAGTCTGGTTTGTGTTTCCCCAAACAGCATGCAGTTGTGTTCACTCAAAAAGAACTTAAGGCATACTGTCATGCTGTCAACATGAAGGCACCAGACTGCAAACGCCGCCATCCGGCTGTCCGCCTGCAGGCATCACTTAACGTAATGGTCACTTCTGAGTAGTTGTGCTAATGAGGCACACCCAGCTGTGAATAATGAGACACTGGTTCTGCTGAAGGTTTCTGCTGACATGTACTGTACATTCTGAGAGCTCTGACTACAAGCAGCCCAGTCAAGGACTCAGTTTCACATTTATTGCTTGAGGTGATATGGACTGACTGAAAACAGTGGGAACAATAGCTTTGATATTAAAGAAAATTATTGCACTTAAAGAAAATGGAAAATCTCTTAAGAAATTAGACACTTTCACACTTAAAAAATCTAGACAAGGTGATATGGTGGTGCAGTGGCTAGTGGATGCCAAACAGCTCCACACTCCTGTGTTTCATATTCTAAGCTGCATACCTGGTGTATGCACATTTTCCTCATGTCTCTGTGGCTTTTTCCCCTATGCACTATGATATTAAATGAAAAGCAGAAGCACTTGGTGGCTTTTAGGTGATGCAATTCTTGCTTTGTTGGTGACTGATGGGGAATTTCCTAAGGGGTCAGTGTTATGTCTCCAATTTTTCTTTACCACAGAAGAAACTTAAGGAAAGTAATCTGCCCAAAATGTACTGCTATGCTATTACCAACTAGAAAGAGAGATATGAATGCATTTGAATATATTAGTGATGAGATACAGCAAATCAAGGTTTTAAAGTTATTAAATGAAAGGCGAATTCCATCCTCTTTGCCATTAAAAGTACAGAGGCAAAGGCAAAAGTTAAGGAAGCAACAGGCATATTTTCATATAATAACTTAAAGCAAAAATAATACAGTGTGTTGTTAGGGCATCTACAACTTGTAAAGGATACTCTATGTTCTTAAATTAAATAAACACGCTCATAATGGCCTCTGTGACCTGCTCTCTGCTCCCTTAGTAACCAGAGCCACTTTTCTAGGACTTTGTGTCTAGATGTCCTCTATGCTTCTGCTTTCTCTCTCTAGATTTCAAAGGCAGCTTAGCCCCATGGCCTTAGCTGGATCTACTGGCTTACTGCACATGATAATGAAGCTAATTAAGGTCACCTCAAACACTGTATTCACCAGACATCTGCTCCATGACAAAGGTCATGCATGTCCGACTCAGAGACATATAAAATGAAAGAAACGGCTTATAACAGTCCCTGTGTACTTCTAGACACTGTGAACAATTTTGAGGAAATAAAAAGACTAATCTCTACAGCTTAACAAAAATATACTAGATTTAAATCAGTAGAGGTGATGTTTACCTTGCACATCTCATAAATATTGTGAATTTCACATTGGGATTAATAAAGTATCTATCTATCTATCTATCTATCTATCTATCTATCTATCTATCTATCTATCTATCTATCTATCTATCTATCTATCTATCTATCTATCTATCTATCTATCTATCTATCTATCATCTATCTATTAACCATGTTACAGGAAAGATAACTGTGTCATTGAAAGAAATATTCTAACCAAATATATATATATATATATATATATATATATATATATATATACATATATATATATATATATATATATATATATATATATATATATATATATATATATATATATATATATATATATATATACATATATATATATATATATATATATATATATATATATATATATATATATATATATACAGTATATTTTTTATCTGTTACATACCCATGTTGTTTGTAGTGATGGCAGAAAAAAACTTTTTTCAGATATTTTTCATGGAGAGCAGAAATGACAACATTCATAATACAATGGGCTTCTAAAGTGACCCAGATTTAGTAACAGAGACAGTATCAAAATGTTTATGAGAAAATGTGAAATTACTTTAATCCAAATGTCATTTATCCTGTCCAACCACATGAATGTTAAATAAAACCCTTTCTGTTAAGAATTGGGAAACCCATTTGGGCAAGTTAGAAATTTTTATATGCCTCTAATATACATATATTTTTGGTTTATGAGATTTTTATATTTTGAAAGCTTAATCTCTGTTTTTCTATACAAGTTTTAACTGTATGAAAAAGATTTTAATACTTTTTTTTTCCCCCCATTGAAATTTAAATGGAAATTTCCTACATTTTTGAAGCCACTATAGGTGGTTATTGGGTTACTAGGGGATCTTGCCTGTTTTTAACATAAAAGCAGTTCCACATAAACATTCATTGCCAGAAGATTACCCAGGTGGTTGGTTTTGTTAAAGGACGGGTAGTTGGTATCCATGCGCAAGAGCTGTCAGGCCTCTTCATGTTCTCGTAAGTAGCTTAACAGTTTTGTAAAATGCTCTTGGGCATGACAAAGTGAGGCACATTCAAATAAGATCAAGCTTTGGAATTAAACATCCACCTGCTTTCTGATTTACTGTTTAGAAGTCTTTGCTGCAGAAAGCAAGCAAATGCCACGGTTAATATTGGCAAAGTTATTTGGATCTCTTTTGTATTCACCTCGTTTGTAAGTGTAATGATCTTTTCACCATTTGATAATGGACAATTCATATTTGGACTTTTAGATTGCATTATGGGATTCTTAACATTTACATTTGTAGAACTGGGTATTTAAAAATTCTGTTTGCACATTGGTTTCAATACTTTTGTTCCTCTATTTTCTTTTTGATGTTTGTGTTTTGAATGTTTAGTTACATATGCTGTATTTTTTGATTGTAACAGTCTTTGCAATAGCAGTCCTAAAGATATGTCAGAAATAGAAATAATACTCTGCACATCCTGCATGGAGCTTGGAGTATGTCTTCCAGCCTCATCTGCAGGAAACGAGGAAACAAAAAAGGGTTGCTGTGAGATAACATCACGTGTAGTGCATCTTCCAATGGAGAACATGCAGGCACGTGCATTGTGGTGCATTTTGGTGCATGTTCATGCTGAAAATTTGGAGCACGTCCTATTTTTATATAGTGCACCATAGTCATTTAGGGATGTAAATGAGAGCCATATAAAGTATGAAAGTATATGTGATTTTTACTGGTGTGCTGTGGACAATATGTGTTACGCAGCTAATGAGACCTTAGGGAGACCTTAGGAGAGAAAACTCTTGGTAGTGAGTTTCATATTTTACATTTACAAAACAACATGCAAAATTAATTTTGTATTAATTTCATAAAATTTATGTGAAACAAAATGTGAACTCATAGCTAACCAAAAATGCAATGTTGATGACTCTGATTCTGCACTGTCAAATAAGGATTTTGAGTTGCCAGAAGAAACAGAACAAAGGGACATTGAGAGTGACACTAAATCAGGGAAGTGGTAGTTCATTTGTAAGGATTTTAAAAAACAATTTGTGCTTTATTGTACTTTCAATATTTACTTCAACAGAATGGTAGTGATTAGTACTGGTGCCTCATTGTTTCAAAGTCCTGCTGGCCAATCAATGTGTGGAATATGTCAAATATGTTTTGATATTTTTTGAGGTAAGGAAGACTAAAGTTTCAAGGTACAGCCGCTATACTTGCTAATTATGGCATTGAAGGTAAGGCTATAATATTTAATAAATATGGCACTGGAAACTGGCAATGTGGTGCATACTGATTAGCATATGCAAGTACTGTATTAATGTCACTGTACTTATGAAATAATGACCTTATAAAATACTATTTATAACATTAGTCTAGTCTATTATTATAAAATAAAATATTATTATAAATAATACTTTTATAAATTATTATATAAAATCACATTTATTATTATTATAAAATAATATTATTGTAAAATATTTATAACAGTCTAGTCTATGCAATCGGCCACACCTTCCATATGTTGCTAGCAATGTTTCTTGGCAAACACAATTACCTCATAAACAATAAATACAGACATACATAAAAATCTTCTTATATACTTATATATATTATATATATTCTTATATACGCTATCGTGGCTGTCCGTTTGTCTGTCCAGGATTTTAAATCACCTGTAGCTCGCAAACCGTTTCAACTATTGACCTGAAATTTGGTACGCATATACTACGTGACGACTACTATCCGCTTTCAGAGTGATGAATGGCCTCCAAGGTTATTCCTCTTTTTTTTATTTTGTTTTATTGTAGAATCAACTCTCATTGTGATTGTGAATCACAAGCAAGTCTAGTACCTGACTCAGGCTCGGAGCCTCTCTAGCTCTTTTCCACTCAGATAGCAGATAACCACATTAAAAAAGGCATAAATCCATTTGTGATCAGGTCAGGTGGTGAGAAAAAATATAAGTGCCCTGTGCAAACAATGATCACACATCCCTAATCATATACCGCTAGAGCGAGGCCTTCAGGTAGATCGTACTCTTAATGTGATTGCTCTTTGGGCATGATGCAAACACTGGTGGTACATTAACTTTGATGCTGTGTAGAAAGTGCTAATCAAACATTTTAAAATTAACATTGGTAAGAAATATTTATAGACAGAAAGACAATAAACGTGATTTCAGATAAACTAAATAGAGGCTATTTTCATGTAGTGAGTATATAGTGAGTAAATATGCTCGATGAAAACAGTTCTTTCTGTGGTATGAGAAGTGGCACTTAAGCTTCAGGTACAATGTAAATTATTGGATAAAAGGTATTCTGCTCATACAGCTGAATTTGGTAAACAAACCACATAATTAATGCCATTGCGGTGGTGAACAAACCACCAAGGACACTTCCAAAGTATGTTTATTCATTCATTGTAATTTTTTTGAAAGTTTGCTGGATGAAATACAACCATGTTAACTAGAATTTGAAAAAAGTAACTAACCATCTCCTGATTTGACACAAAGTAAATAGACTATGAGTGTGAAAAATGCTTCTAGGGCAGTGGAAGCTAAATGGTGCTTCCAAAAAGACTTTGGCATTGAGACCTTTTTGCTTTATTTTTGCCTTTGTTACTTGTTCTTGCACTTTGGTTGTTTGACTCTTTTTCTACTTCTGCTATTTTGACCTTTCACGTGCCCTACAAATAAGAGTTTCCCTGATCTTGACTTTTTCTCATCTCTTGATCACATTCTCTTTTTGGAGAGCATGCTCTTCCCAAATGTGTTTTTAACAACTTTTAAGTAAATCAAAATTTGAAAGTCATCATAGAGGCAACTAGACAAAAGGCAGATCCAAAAACATAACAAGACAGACAAAGACCAATGGCATTAATGACGCTTTGGTCATCTTTGGAAAGGAAAGAAAGAAAAAGCGTTCTCAAAAACATAAAGCAAGACAAAATAATTACACATAATTAAAACAAAACTATTATTATTTAAAGCCATTTAGTTGTGAGAAAATAAGGCAAAATATATACATAATTAAAACAGTACTTTAGTAATATCCTACTACAGATGCCAGAGAAGAAGGGAAAAACAATTTAAAATGTGATGACTTTGAACTTATGTAATCAAATTCTTTTATTGACTTTTAGATAAAGCTCCTTCTCTTATCAATAAGCGTATTCTTCCAATTTCTACTACTCTGGCCAAGTTTGTTTCCAGTCTAGCGCTGGTTGATTCATTTTGCCTCTTTGGCCCATCCACAAAATAATTTTCTTGTTTTTTTCTGCATATCACAAATTTCTCTCTAAATACATTTTTTTTTATCTCCAAATCACTTGTTTCACAATGTCTTAACTTTTGACTTCTTTGTCTGATCATATATTTTTTTTACTTTAAACATTCAATTTTCTGATTTTGTCTTCCAGGCTTGAGTGCTAGTGTTTCAACACTCTTTTGTTACAGAACACAACATTCATTTAAAAACTTTGTATGAGACTGAAAGAATTTATTGAGATCAGTGTAACTTTGGTATTCAAACCTTCTTTTGTATGGATGGCTATTAACAGTTTCACACAGAATTTCTTTGTAGAAACTGCTGATTGTGCTTGCATGACTTAGAAATCCTCTGTTAGGATGAAACAAACAGAAATTTTAAATTTTAAAATCCTAATTCATAGTATGTAAAAGGGTGTTTTTTTTATAAACAAAATGAATTGCATGTATGCTCTTTCAAAAGTTTATCCAATCTCAGATGCAAGGAGCTGCATGGTGTGGACCTTTAAATGGCAATGACACTGCCATTGTGCAAGATGCGATTTTGCCAAGCCAGGAAAAAATTTAAGCCAGCCTCACTTCATAACAGAAAAAATGATATCTGACCTTGAGTACCATTAATATGAGCTTGAGACAGCCTGACTCTTAATGTCAGACCCACAGTATGAAACCCATATACCGCAGGTCAGATTTATACTCAATGATGGTCTGTTAAAGAAAACTGAGTTTCAAATTCATTGAATCCATGCTAAATATTATTTACCAGAAGCCAAGCCAAGTAAATTAATAGTTTGGAAACTCTACAAATGTGATGCTTTCTACTATATTAAGACTGCATCGGGCATTCTTTCTATCAATCTGTCTGAAATTAGGCAATGCTTTGCTGCCTGTTACTCCAAATTGTTTGCTGCTGACTTTACTCCTGGCTCCAAAGCCTCTGTGCGACTTCCAAAACTCTGTAAGAATTACAAAATTAAAAAAAATGTTCATATCTCCTTGGAAGAACTTAGGCAGGTTTTATCTTTTGTTGCTAAAAGTAAAACTAAAGGTCCTGATGAATGAATTGGTCACAGCTCACCTCTTTTCATCTGTTTTAGTGAAATCTCATCTTCACCCTACTCTTACATCCTCTCTTTGCTTCTAAAATCTTGCAAAGATCTGATGACTTGAGTGTTCCAGTTGTAGGACACTTTCAGTGATGAACTCTGATACCAAAATATGGGACAATGTTTTGCCTACTTGTCCTAAAGCTGTTGAAAAAAACCTCTTTTATCCACATTAGACAACATCCATTTGATTTTACTTTGCTGCCGAATAACATGCGTCACCCCTTACATATTATTAACAAGGATCATTCCCAGGCTCTGCTTTTCAGCAATGTTTTCACTAGATGCCAAGAAGACCTTTGACAGACATTACCTGTGGAAAGTTCTGTAGATGATGGGCTTTGGTGATCCTTTCATTAATATGATCAAGACACTGTAGTCAAGTCCCAATTCATCAGTTCCTTCTAGCTTGCACCTCTCTGCATAGGAACAAGTCAAGGTTTTCCCCTTTCTCCTATGCTGTTTAATCTTTCACTGGAACACCTGCAGCAATCTTAGGTGAGTAAAAGTTATTTTCTCCTGTAAACATCATAAACATTCTCTATATGCCTATGATATTCTTCTGTTTCTTGGGAATGTCTTGACAGTTTACCACATATTTTAAACGTGTTTCATAAATAATCTGCCCTTCTCCCTTTAAATGTCTCTACTGGATCATTATCTACTCCTCTACTATCCCCACTATAAGGTCCTTCAAATACTTTGGCATTAATATAATCCCCACTATTTGTTCAGGAAGAGCCTAAAGAATCACTCGCTTCCGAGCACTCAATACTGTTATTTTATTCTTTAGTTTCAATCTCATTTTTCTATAATTAAGATGAATAAATTACCACATGATGGCGCAGTGGTAGCGCTGCTGCCTCGCAGTTATGAGACCCGGGTTCGCTTCCCGGGTCCTCCATGCGTGGAGTTTGCATGTTCTCCCCGTGTCTGCATGGGTTTCTTCCGGGTGCTCCGGTTTCCTCCCACAGTCCAAAGACATGCAGGTTAGGTGGATTGGTGATTCTAAATTGGCCCTAGTGTGTGCTTGGTGTGTGGGTGTGTTTGTGTGTGTCCTGCGGTGGGTTGGCACCCTGCCTGGGATTGATTCCTGTCTTGTGCCCTGTGTTGGCTGGGATTGGCTCCAGCAGACCCCCGTGACCCTGTGTTCGGATTCAGCGGGTTGGAAAATGGATGGAAGTTACCACATTTATACTATGTGCTGCATCCCTCTTATCTTTGGTGTGTAGTTTGCTCACAGTTTTCACCCTTTTTGTGGAGTGTGCACCAGCCAAGGATTAAACATTTGGTCTTCACTCTGGCCAGGGTGGATGGGCGCATGTCTTACCTTTGTTTTGAAATATATCATTAGAACTTTGCTTTATGTCCCTTTTCTTATTGCTTCTCCCACTTTTCACCCTCAGTCTTTTCATTGGATCTAATCTACTCGTGTGTCTTTGGCTTCAGCTATCTTTTTTCAGTTCCCAGCATAGTAAGTCTAGCACCAATGTATTAGGCTTTATTATTTCTTTTGACTTCAGGTATTTCAAAAGGTCAAGGCATGCTTGGGCTTTGTGCTGAAATGATCTTGTTCCTATCTTTTATAGTAATTTAGTTAATTTTGGCAGGAGTTCCATTTCCTCTTAGTAATAGTCTGTTACAGGTATACAGGGTTCCTTTCATTCCTTTGCTCTAAATTCTGTTTCTTCCTCTACCTCTTTCTTTTACTTATAGCTAAGGTCAATCCTCAAAACATGGCATCACTTTGTCCTCTGTGTTCCATCTCTTCATTTTTTTTTCCAAAATTTGTTTCTACAACCAGGATTCAATCCAAGCTAGTCTCTGTGCATCTTTGTAATGGAGGAAAGAAACATTTCTGTCTTACTCAAGTGGAATTGAGATCTAGCACCTTCCTCCCTTGCTTTGGAATTCATTATTAATCGCAGTCAAAGATTCCTCTAAAATTCTCATGCATCAATTTATCTACTATATAATAAAATGATGAAGTTTGGTCCCGCAGAGCAATCTGATTGGTCAGTTTGGCTTTGGTATGACTGGTCAGTTTGTTAGCCCTCAAAAGAAGAAGTGCAAGTGTGAGACACACGAGGAGGAGTAAAGCTGTAGGAGGCACACTGAGAGTTGCCTTCAAAGACAGGAAGTATAAAAATGGACATATGTTCTGCCCCTACCCTCTCAGTGCATCTTTATGTCCTCCATTTCCACTTCTCTTTTGTTCACTTTGGATGTTATAATTCCATGCTTTCTATGAATTTTTCTACTTCTGGATGTTTAATTGTATACTTTCTCATCTTTTAATTAGTTTCATTAAGCTCTATTAATTTGTTTTAACTGGGAATTGTAGGGTGATGTGGGTAAGGTATTTTCTTTCCACCCTTTTTGATTTTTAGGACATTTGTTATTTGCTTGTTATTTTTTCTTAAATTCAATAAAATATTTTTAAAATCGTCTCTCAACTCTTCTAGCAGCGTTTAGCTTTCACTTTTTTTTTAACAAGACAGCAATGCAGTTTTGTTTTCATTTGTGAAGCATTTAAACTCTCTCCTTCATGGATGTACTAATAATTTTTTTTTTCCTTGAGCCATTCACAGTAATACTGTAAGGAATTTTCTTTATTGAAGAATTTTATTGCACACTTAAAATGCTAAATTAGCTTTTAAAAACTTCAGCTTCAAACACTGAGCAAGTTTAAGGTCAGTCAGTATTAAGCTGCCAGTTTCAAATTTGGTTCTATCATTCCCTTTATACTGTACTTATAGAATGTTAATTGTATGGACCTCTGATTTTCAAAAGCCTAAAGTATAATCGCTAACTAATGGTGTGCATTCTTTTTTCATTGCTATGTCATTCTGTCATTTCCTCCAAGAAAAGTAGAAAAAAAATCAATTTCTCTAAGGCTTCACTGCTTTTCTAATATATGATTTTATAGTTTAGTCACCTCTTTTGTTCATTGTAATTAAGAACTGGAAATTGTTTTTAATTTGCCTGTTGCCACGGTCATATTGTGCAAACAGATCCATTTTCTTCTGGATTTATAGAGGCAGTGACCACTAGTTTCTGAACTTAATATTGACCAGTCTTGACTAATTATTACAAAAAGAAACCAGCAGAACTATAACAGCTCCTCAACCAACACTATGAATTTTGGCATTTCAAGCAAATTATTTCATAATAAAAAGTAACAAAGTTAGACCCTGCTGTAATTCTTCAAATGTTATTACTGCTCCTTGGAAAGAGGCAACAAATGAGAAAATAATAAATAAGATACAGCAATAAGCAAAACATGATGTTCAATATATGGTTTCTACAGAAGTCAACCATTAAGAATGATGGAGAAAATTATTGTTTGTTACACATTTTCTTCAGTGTGGATGTTTTTGTTTTTGATCTAAATAATAAGTGGCAAATCATCCAAGAGTAACAGACATTGTAAATGCCTTGCACGCTATTATCATTTTTTGAAAAAGAAAAAAAATGTTATCTGTTGACACTGATATATGCTTTGAGCCCTTCTGAATACAAGGGAAATGACTAAAAGATGGAGTTTTTTTGGCACCGTCATTGAAGCGAGCATTGATCATGTCATTGCTGGGCTTTCATGAAGAGGGACTTTCCACAATAACCTTATTCTTCAGCATTAGATCACTTATTCTGGTCACATCAAAAACACTGAGCATGCTATAATTGAAAAACAGACAACTTCCCAAATCGAGCCTGACTCTGACCTGAATTCGGACTGGATGGAGCAGTAATTCATTCGCAGCTTCCTAATTAATTATCCCTCAGATTGCTTATTGATCCACACTGCTCACTTCAATGGCTTATGATACACATTCCATTCATGCAAACTGCTGATGGGAAGGAAAAATGTCACCTGAAGAAAATGTATCTGTACAGTTGGTACTATAGTCTCATTTAGAAACAGTTAAAGGCTATCAAGGCTATTATTATCCATGACTATGAAAAGACAGATGGCATTGAAGCTCTGTAAAATAATGTCCTTTTAATTATTCATCGTTCTGCTCTAAATATTCCTGATTCTTTTCACCCTCCCATAGAATCATGCATGTATTCCAACCCATTCATCGTAATTTGATTCTGTAGATGTAGATGTTTATGCTCTTCCTTTCTTTTTCATGCCTTGTCCAATCCATCTCTTCTTTAAGCAGAGTACTGTGTGTACAGGAGAACTCTGGTTAATGTCGCATTATCTGGTGGATAATAGATGTTTACTATACAAAACTATAAATCGGTTACATAAATATCATACATATAAATGATAAAATGATACAGGGGAAATTCTAAGCTTTAGTACCTCTCCAAATCAATTAGTTTTATCGACTCTTTACTATATTAGTATATCAGCCCACTAAGGCAAATTACCATTTCACCACCTCAAGTCATCCTATTATTTAAAATTATCCACTCAACTTTTAAATCATCTGTTTGTATCCATGATATTACTCTGCAATTTCTGTTGAGTCTCATTTTTGAGAGTCACTTCTTTCCTTTAAAAATAAGCCAAATTTTAGTACTAGCAATGTCTTTAGTATGATGTTAGGCCAGGCGTGAGTGTCCAGAGTGGTTTGACTTTACAACAGAAAGTTCCACCAGGAATTGTGCTAATAGGGACAGTGTTAAAAAGAAAGTGGGATTTGACTGCATATGAGACACTGTCACAAGAGTCAATATCTAAAACTTTGAAATGTCCTTTTCATACACCAGACAGTGAAGGTCTAAACAAGAATTGTCAAAAGCCATTAAGTAAAGGACGAGTTGTTATTAGAACCAAGATGCTAAACCTGTAAAACAAACCAAGAAATGGAATTTTATTGACCAGAAATGTTGAAACGCTACCAGGGTCAGATTAAAACTGTTTGTATTAACACTGTACTGAGTGCTCCACACGGTTATAAAGCTGAACATTGTGACATGGTGTGTAGTACTCAATGGGAAACAGCTCATAACAGTGCCATGCATCCTAGCTAACCAGAAATAACATCCTGAAGCCACAAGATGTTAATGTGACACACTTGAAATCCATCCATCCATCCATTTTCCAACCCGCTGAATCCGAACACAGGGTCACGGGGGTCTGCTGGAGCCAATCCCAGCCAACACAGGGCACAAGGCAGGAACCAATCCCAGGCAGGGTGCCAACCCACCGCAGGACATGCTTTTTCAGTTTATCTTCAAAAAACTTAAGTAGGTGAGAAAGTTGTCGGAGACGAATGCTTTTAGCAGAAATGCATTATTGAAAGAATAAACATAAAGTGCAAATTATATGTCTTAACTGCTAATGCGTTCACTGACCCAGTCCCTTAACACATAGACTTTGCACTATTGATAATATTCCTGAACTGTTCATGGGCATTTGTAATTTAGTATACTTAATTTTATTGAGCTTTGTACTTCTCACACAATATACAAAACTATGTAGTCTTTCAAAACACATTTTTTGTAATCAGTCCGCACGTATTTGTCACAAGGGTATATTATGAAGATTCAGATGATGTGAGACGGGTGTATTTAATTTTTTATGGATACGCTTATAAATATTGTTTATGTGACTTTACAATTAATGAAGTGTATGGTGTTATTAAAGCCATCCAATCTAAATATCAAAAACCTAGCCCTTTAAAGATTGTGTGTAGTTCCCATACATTCACTATATGGGCAAAATTATGTAAAACCCCTCCAAATGATTGAGTTTGTGTTTTTCAGCTGCACCCATTTTTAACAAGTGCATGAAGCACTCTCCATTGAGAAACATTGGCTATAGATTAGGACATATTGAAGAGCTCAGTGACTTTAAACGTGGCCCTGTCAAAGGATGCCACAGGCCAGTATGTGAAACTTTGGCACTGCTTCATCTGCCCCGGACAACAATAAGCGCTTTTATTGTGAAATGGAAGCATCTAGGAGCCGCAACATATCAGCCATGAAAGTGGTAGCCCATGCACACTCACTGAGTGGGGATTTCGAATGCTGAAGCATATAGCATGGAAAAGTCATCTGTCCTCTGTGGCATCACTCACAAAAGATTTCCAAACTGCCTCTGGAAGCAACATCAGCACAAGAACTGTGCATCAGGAGCTTCATGAAATGGATGTTCAGGGCTGAGCAGTTGCACACAATCATAACATCACTGTACACAATGGCAAGTATCAACTGGAGTGGTGTAAAGCAAATCACCATTGGACTCTGGAGCAGTCTAAACATGTTCTCTGAAGCGGTGAATCATGCTTCACTATCTAGTAGCGTGATGGACAAATCTGGGCTTGACAGAAGCCAGGAGAACACAACTATCCAGAGTGCATAGTGCTTACTGTAAAGTTTGGTAGAGAAGACGAAATGGTCTGGGGCTAAGCCCCTTGGTTCCAGTGAAGGGTACTATTAATGCTACAGCATTAATTTTACACAATTGTTCACTTTTAAGCTTATGGCAACAGGTTGTGGAAGGCCCTTTTCTGTTTCAGCTTGACTGTGCCCCTATGCAGAAAGACAGGTCCATAAAAATATGACTTTATGAGTTGGGTGCAGAGGATTTCAAGTAGCTCTGACCTCAAACCTACTGAGCTTCTTTGGGATAAATTGGAACATTCTCTGCAAGCCAGGTCGTCTCGTCCAACATCAATACCTGACCTCATAAGTCTTCTTTTTACTAAATGGGCACAAATTCTCACAGACATACTATAAAAACTTGGAGAAAGCCTTCCCAGAAGAGTTGAGGATGTTATAATAGGGGAGTTTGCAAGTCCGTATTAATGCTCATGATTTTGGAATTGTATGTCCAACAATCTGACAAAGGTGTGATGGTCAGGTGCCCACAAACATTTGGCCATACAGTGTATTTTACAATGAACATATGAAATATTACAAATACTGCATATGAATTTATCAATTATCAAAAGAGATAGTGTTGATAAAATCCACCATTGTTGGAAGGGGCACAAGCTGTGCACCCATCCTAGATGTGATGTCAGTCTACTATAGGAATCACTCAAATGTAATCATGCAGCTTATCTCCTTCTACCAACTGATGTCATGGAGCTGTAGTGGGGTCTGGGAAGTCAAATAGAATACAAACAGAATTTACAGAATCTGCTAACAGCCAGAAATTGAATCAGAGCTCCTAAATCATTGAGAAAGCAAAAGCATTTAAGGCACCACTGTGCTTCTTTGCTTGAATAAATATGCATAAATTTTGTACAAGAACAATTGAAATTTAATTATAATTTTCTGACTAACTGTACAAAGCTGCTAAAGGGGCTCAGGAGGCACTTTCAGAAAACCCCCAGGTAGTGGCAAAGTTTCATTAGGACATCTACAGAAACAACTCAATCGAACTTTGCCTGGCATTCACACCATCTTATTAAACTTCTAATTGCATTGTGTTTTGGCACATAGAAAACAATTAGCATTATGGGAGCTGCAGGACACACCAAACAAATACTCGCATCAAAACAAAAAAAAAATGCCAGCTGGTTTAAACGCTTAACAGTGCTTTGAACAAGAACAGATTCTCCACATTTTTCACACTTTATTAATGAACTCGCCAGTAGATAACTTACTCACTTTTCTTTTGCTTCTCCTTGCTAGGTTCATACAGTTTCTTGTAACCATGCCTGCTTTGGTATGTTAAAGCATGCACACTGCAAAGACAGGGCAGGTGACATCATATTTTAAGAAAATGATACAAAATTTCAACCTTTAACAAAGCTTGATATGAGCATACAGTATGATTCCTGTTGGACTTTCTTCTTTGCAATCAAACATACATAAATAAGCAATGCAAAAAAGAAACATTGGCACTTAAAAAAAAAAGTTATTATATCAAGGTACCCCATCAGTTTATGTGATTTGAAAGCAAGTCATGAAGAGATGAGCTGAGGTAACATTATTGTGTTTGTTAAAGTGTTGTGTTACTTATCTGCTCTAGAATAATGTTTATCATTGATTTTTATTTTAATTTTTGTTTGTACTTTTTGAAAGTACATCCATCAGTTTTCAAATCTGCTATGTCTAGTTCAGGGTTAAAGGAGGCAGCTCCATTAGCTGAACTGGTTGCATTGGTAAGAAGTAACATGATATCTGCCTACGACAATTACCTGACTTTTAAAAACTTTTGAAATAAAAGTGAGCATCTCCGAGTAAGCAATACATCCACAACAATGTTCAGTGAAATACATTGTCAACTTGTATCCTTCCATCAATGCATCAATTTTCAAAACTCACTTCATCCTTTACAGTGTTAAGGGGAAGCAGAAGCATATTAATGTATGGCACACTCTAACACACGGAGGCACATCCACTCATCCCAGGCCAATTTGTAGTCATTGGTTAACTAAACATGCACTGTGTGTCAGTGGGATATAGGATGTGAGGAAATACACAGAAACAGGGAACAACAAAACAATCATTTGTAATGTATGGCACACATGGGCTGGCATCCTGGCCAGGGTTGAACAGGTGTCCTTACCAAGCTGGAATCCAATGTAATTGAAGGACTGGAGAAGATGTTGTCCCCCAATTCATTAGATGGCAACATCCCTGGGCTTTGGTACCCATTCAGATATCCACAGGGCATGCTGGGAATTGGAGTCCCAGAGACCAGCCCTTTTGGGTTCCATGGGTGCCACCATGTTGTGGTAGGGTCGAAATCCTGTTAGTTTGACCTTTCTAATGATGTACCACATTCCAGATTTTGGAGGAAACTGGATTAGCTGAAAAAGAGACCACTAGGAGGATATACCTGATATTTGTGATTTTCACAATGATTTTTTGCCCTGTGGTGATCATTGTCTTCCGGGTTAATAGCTTTATTATCCATAGAATGGATTTAATATGGGAATAGTTGGAGACAGCAAGTGATGCAAAATGTGTGGCTGGGCCCTCTTGAGAGGATCTCCACCCTCTCCAGTGGAGGGATTGTTAGGAATAAACCTTCATAACACTATGGCATGCTGTCATGTTGGCTTCACTCTTTTTACCCTCTTGCCGTCTCTCTCTGTATCAGTTACTTCTCAAAATTAGGCTGTAGTCATCTACTTACTCATCTTTTCTTTTACTTTTAATTCTAAAAAGCTCTGCTCAATTTGTCTTGCACATGGACACTACCAGTGAAAAAAAGCATATTTTTAATCAATTAGAAATATTCCTCCGCTATGACATAATGAAAATTGACATAACATGATTTCTCCTGCATGCATATAAAACATGTCGGTAGCCAAAGTGTAATCTCAAAGAGAAATTTTTGATTTTTTAGATTTTACTTTGGTGAGTCTTTGTGAAATGTCTAGAACACAGAAAGTTATAAATACTTACAAAAATTTAAATCTGTTCAGCATTTGGTTGTATCACAGAACATGTACGTTGGCTAGAGCAGAACTCACTTTTTTATCCATTCATCCACCTTCTGAACCTGAAGCAATAGTTGAATGTTCAAACTCCACATGAAGAAGAATCGGTTGAAGTATCAAACCCAAGTACTTGGTGCTGTGTTCATAGCTACAGATACACCTAATCTGTCCATTTTTACAACCAGGTTATCACAGAGTTATGATGATCTTAATGATCCTAGTGACACCAGGTACATGGTAGGAACCTTCTCATCATGAATCACATTCATACTGGCCCAATTTGGACTCAACGATTAATCTAACACACTCAATAGAAACCAAATTAGGATTTAAACTATTCTTCTCAAACTGTGAAATAAAAGCACTAAGTACTGTGTTACCATTCTTTGATTTTTTGAAAAAATGATAACATACTTCAGATATGTACTGTAGTTGTGCATGTCACTGAAACACAACCTGGAGGTTCACTGCAGGTGCTAATGCTTTATAAAAATCATCTCATGTATTTTCCATAAACACTTGTAAATTCTTTATCTGTCTTTGATGAAGGATAGTAATGCCCAAATAAGCATGCATTTTTAATGGCTAAATATTGTTCACTATGAATTTATAGATCCTGAAAAGAAGTACCAGATGATTATGGAACACAGTTCATTTTGAAGCAGATACATTTTTTTTTAGTGTTAACTGTAGCTACCAAGACAGCCACAAAGGTTTAACCTTAAAATTTGTGTGTACACTTCAAGAGAATTGCATTATAAAAGGCAAAATGAAGACTAGCTTCTGGCTTCTTCAAAAAATATCTGAAAAATCAGTAATCCAGATATGCTTCCACTGCTACATACCCATGGTATGTTTGACTGCTGACATTACCTGAAAAGGCCTCCATGACTTTGTCCTTGAATCTCTTGTTACACATAATAAAAACAGCCAATTTGAGCCTGACCTGAAGAATTTATGGAAATAACATTTCACAGAGTTAAAGAGACTGGATAGTCTAATATTCTGAAATCCAAACGAGCAAAGAGGACATCTCACAGAAATGGCGAGAAGCGTCCAACTGAAGAAGCGCAGAGCCATATGTTTGCATTTGTCACCACAGGTTTTGACCACAGTTTTCTGGTGGAAGAGACGTTACCTTACATCTGGCTAACCCAAAAAAATACAAAAGCTTCATAGCATATCAGTGGTAGACTGGGTGAAAGTTTCCTCCATAAATGTTTCCAAGATGCCTGTTGTTTAATGACTACAAACAAAAGAAGACTTGGTATCTTTGTGTATGTTACAGATTTTATTTTTTTCTCCAGCCTTCTGGAGTTTTTTTTTGTTTTTTCTGTCCACCCTGGCCATCGGACCTTACTCCTTTTTATGTTAACTAAGGTTGTCTTATTTTAATTTCTTATTTGTCTTTTATTCTTCTTTTCTTCATTATGTAAAGCACTTTGAGCTACTTTTTGTATGAAAATGTGCTATATAAATAAATGTTGTTGTTGTTGTTGTTGTTGTTTTGTCAAACTCTCCACTTTCGTCATTAATTTGAGGTTTCCTCCTAAATCTCCAATCTGTTTTATGATTTCTGTTCCCTTCCTTTTTATACTATCTATCTATCTATCTATCTATCTATCTATCTATCTATCTATCTATCTATCTATCTATCTATCTATCTATCTATCTATCTATCTATCTATCTATCTATCTATCTATCTATCTATCTATCTATCTGCATGTAATTATAAATTGATGCTGTACATTATACCCAATCAAAGAATGATTAACTTCATACCAACTCAAAATGAAATCACCTTTGAAAACAACAGACTGCTCAAAAAAAAAATGAAAAAGCCAACAAAACAAGTGGGAAATGAAGCAGTTAATATGAAAATTAAGCTTCATACAGGACAGCAGGTAAAGAAGATACAAGTGCAATAAATCATCCAGACCTGGCCAACAGGAAATGCTCAATAGACAAATTATTGATGAGAGACCTTACATTTAATTTTGTAACATTCATACACAAAGAATAAGCATTCTCTTCATTATGTTCTTTCCACCTCACTGCATTATTAAAGGCAATAAAAATATCAGCGTTTCTATATACTTCTGAAGATGTGAACACTGTGGCTATTTCAGATGATACTTAATTATGTTTCATTTTTCTTATTTACAACCTTAAATTGCTGGGTGGTGTAAAAAGGTTATTTTCGTCTTTGGTCATTGAATGGCAATTTGGGGCTAAGATGGTATCAGGAATATGGCAGCTCTGACCATCCCACTACCCCCAAAGTGCCAATTAGACTCTAGGTGATCTCAGGTTTAACATATTCATTTTGTAATGGATTTCACAAGACTAGTGGCTAGGCCACTGGAGTAGAAGTTGTAAATACAACCCTCTGTCTAATTCTCACATAAAAGAAGGCTTATCTGAGAGGTGTGTTAAAATGAACCAAAGTGAATTTCAGAACTCAGAAACCTACATTTTTATATTATTCAGTATTATTGCCATTTATTTTAGTGTAAATAAGAAAACAAAACAACAAAATGAGAATACTAAATGGCTTACTG
Source organism: Erpetoichthys calabaricus (assembly GCF_900747795.2). NCBI lineage: Eukaryota > Metazoa > Chordata > Cladistia > Polypteriformes > Polypteridae > Erpetoichthys > Erpetoichthys calabaricus. The sequence continues at coordinate 71,860,421 of NC_041405.2, forward strand.
CAATGTCCCCCACCTTAGATGATACATGAAAAGCTTAAACTCTGTGTAATGTGAGATTGGGCACATTTCTTTAATTTACAAGCCACATTGCCCATAACTGTCAATACTGAAGATGATATTAATCTAGAGGAATATTTTGGAAGAATATGCAAAAACAGCACAGACTTTCATCAGCACATTTTTTTGAATGAATTGGTAGGCAGCTAAAGGCACGGCCCTCCACAGAGTGCTGAACTTGCACCATCCCTTTCTTCTCCATCGCCTGCTCCATAAGACAAACCAAGACAAAATGACAGGCAGAGATGATAAATGTTAGAGACAATGATGTGGAGAAGAAAAGAGATTTTGCAAGTCAGCTTCTATTTGTTCAACTTAAACGAAACACTGTTATACGCTGGCTCAGCCGGAAGCTCACTACGATTTGAGTGCAGGGCTGTGAAACTCATTTCTTTTATGCCTACTGTACATAAAAATAAGAGTTCTACTTCTGTTTGTAAAGAGGTGTGTGATGTGGTTTCTAGTAACACTTGTTACAATATAATGTACATAATGTATGGCTTTCTCTGAGGTATGATGTGGTCTCATATTTACCTCCTCTTTTCCTATACAGTTAAACAGTTTTGTGATCTTTTAGACTTAATTTTAGACTTATCACAATGTGCTCTCCTTCAGAATGGTGAATGTGGTGCTGGTAATAAAACCGAGGTAAACAGACCAAGTAAACCTATCTTTGGCAATATTCTTAATTAATTTCTGTAATATTTCCAATTATCCCCTGACCAGCTTTGAGTTTAAATCTCCCCAATATATTCTGGTTGTTCTCTTAGGTGTTCTCCTTGCAAGAGATTCTCTAAATCTCTTGATTTATAGAATTCCAAGGTCCTTCCTTATTGAGCAGCACTTCACCTTATCATAAGTTTAGCGTTCCTGTTCTATTTCAGAAAACTGTGTCTACAATCTTCATTCTTTCTTCCACTACTCAGTGCAAGCAACTATGCATAAGGATCTAGGTTGATACTGATGGGGAAGTCAAACAAATTGTGTTCAAGGACTTTATATTTCTGTTGCCTGTTGGTGCAAAATCACACAACTACCATCCACTCCAAATTCACTTCAGAATACGGCCTGAATTTGGGGCAACAGCCAAACCTCAAAATTGATTGAGGACCATGATCTCAGGTGGAAGTGTTGATTGTCATCATAACTGCATCATACTGAGCTGACTACTCTGGTGATCACAGGCCAAGATAGCATCATCATCATCATCATCATCATCATCCACAAACAGCACAGATCTACTAACATATTATAATTATAAGATCTAAAAACAACTGTAAAGCCACATAGCCATAGCCACATAGACTTTAGTTTATAAGACAAAATATTGCCACTTGACACAAAGTGTCAGCTCGTAGGTTTCATAGATGTACACACCACAGATGACCCCTAAACAAATGTTTTGAGTTACAAAAGCAAAACATCTTTTTGGAGGTCCCTTAGCCTGTTCAATAATTTTTTTGATGGCTGTTCATTTTAACAAGGCACCAGGTGTTAGCCTGGTTTACATTTTTCTTCAACCTTCACCCAGCAGAAATTACATTAAGCAGAGTCTTTTAGAGCTTAACATGATTGGCAATGGCCACACATAAAAATCAAAAGCAGTTTATCCTGATATTGAACCCTTATTACTGTACAGACTTTTGAAAAAGCAATTTAAGTGCAGACTTGAGGTCACACAGCATTTATTAAAGTGGCTGCACTACTGTGAATTAATAGAACAACACTGTTATTAATATGTCCAAAAGATACCTTCTGTTTACTCTCCATTCATGACACATTTAATGTATAATGTGGATTTGTGAATGACAAGCATGCCCATTGAAAAACAAAAGATTTGGGTCAGAAGGACTGGGCAATACAGCATATTTATACAAATCTGGAGCAAGACACCAAGAGTCACTCCTTGAGCTCTGCTTCTGAGGAAATACCACATTGTCATGAGTTTGACCTTCCTTGGGCACTGCCATGGTTTGCAGGGTAGAATGAATACAATTCACCAAAGAAATGTAAAAATATAAAGAAGCCACAATGGCATCTTCAAAAAATTGATCGTATAAAACATATTAAAAGAAAAACGTACAAACAACTACAGGATCCTGCTGTTCATGGACTGTGGACATACGTAACAATTCTTACAGAATGTAAGGTTTTAAAATATTAATAGCTGTAAAGTAGTCAGTGAAAGGACTTGTTTTATTTATAAAGTTAAAAAAATCACTACAGCAGTTTTCAATGCATACATCCACTCAGCAGCACAAGCCATGCATTAAAGCATGCTTCATGGCTTTACACATATTTGCAGGAACTTTTAGCCTGCAGTTACACAGTCAAGCAAAGTGTGTCTTTCCACAGTTGAGAACATTTGTCCAGTTCCAGTAAAATAACAGCATTATGTCATCACTCTTCCATTTAACAACTTGCTTAATTCAGCTTTCATGGTTATGAGGGGCTGGATGTTTAACTGGCAGCATGGGGTGCAAAGGAAACACCAAGCCTGGAAGTGGTACCAGTATTATGATAAGAACTAGAAAGGGGATGCGTACTGCTGCCTCATTGATCCAGGGTCTTGGGCTTAGGTCATTGCTCCCTCAAAGTTGCTATGACATTTGCACATTCTCTCCATGTCTGTGTGGAGCTTTTCCTTGTAAATTTCCCAAAAAATAATTTTCAACGGAAAAAACATACTTTCAAAAATATAACAAGCAAAGAGGCTTTGAACATGTCTGATCATGCTCCTTACCATAAAGCTGAAAGCCTCTGGATTTGTACTTAAGCGCTTTGCAGATCTACCTATAAAAAGTACCAAATTTAGAACAACTTCTACCTGTAGATTTGACTGCAAACACACCTAATATTTATAACTTTTATGATTCTTTACACATTTAGGGTGCTGGGTTCAGTTCCTCATCAGGTTGTTGTCTATGTGCTCTTCCTGTGTCTACATAGCTTTTCTTGTGTTACTCCTCCCACATGCCAAAGACTTCTGTTTTAAGATCATTTTCCATTCTAATTTGGTCTTGTGAGTGAGTCTGGAGGTGTGTGAGGGTGACCTGAGTTGGACTGTTGGCTATTGACTGGTGTGGCCAGTATAGGCTACAGCCTCCTAAGATTATATAACACTCAAAACTAGGCACAGTAAATGGATTACCTATCTATCTGTCTGAATATGCTAATAGCCATATATTACATCCATCCATTATACAATACATCCATCCATCCATCCATCCATTTTCCAACCCACTGAATCCAAACACAGGGTCACGGGGGTCTGCTGGAGCCAATCCCAGCCAACACAGGGCACAAGGCAGGAACCAATCATAGGCAGGGTGCCAACCCACCGCAGGACACACACAAACACACCCACACACCAAGCACACACTAGGGCCAATTTAGAATTGCCAATCCACCTAACCAGCATGTCTTTGGACTGTGGGAGGAAACCGGAGCGCCCGTAGGAAACCCACGCAGACATGGGGAGAACATGCAAACTCCATGCAGGGAGGACCCGGGAAGTGAACCCGGGTCCCCTAACTGCGAGGCAGCAGTGCTACCACTGCGCCACTGTGCCGCCCTATACAATACAATACAATTCATTTTTGTATAGCTCAAAATCACACAAGAAGTGCCGCAATGGGCTTTAACAGGCCCTGCCTCTTGACAGCCCCCCAGCCTTGACTCTCTAAGAAGACAAGGAAAAACTCCCAAAAAAAATTATCCAACCTGCTATATCCTAACTACAGGGCCACGGGGGTCTGCTGTAGCCAATCCCAGCCAGCACAGGATGCAAGGCAGGAAACAAACCCTGGGCAGGGTACCAGCCCACCACAGGGCACACACACACACACACACACACACACACACACTAGGGACAATTTAGAATCGCCAATCCACCTAACCTGCATGTCTTTGGACTGTGCGAGGAAACCGGAGCACCCGGAGGAAACCCACACAGACACAGGGAGAACATGCAAACTCCACGCAGCGAGGACCCGGGAAGCAAACCCAGGTCTCCTAACTGTGAGGCAGCAGCGCTACCCACTGCACCACCGTGCTACCCCCATATATTACACTGATCCCAAATTTATAATTCATCTGTGACTCAAGCTTCACCTGAATCATAACATAATATTGCATAATCCAGCCCAGTCAATTCAAATCAAGGTTACTGGGCCTAACGAAACAACCCTGGGCTACCTGGTCCAGTTACACACACACACACACAAATACACATACATACATTCAACCTTCACACTCACATGGGCCAAATTTAAAATTGCAAATTGTAATCTGAGGATGTGATTGGAAAACTAGATCACTGGGAAAAAATCCTCACATAGACACTGGAAAAACATACAGAATACAGGTGAACTATGACCAAATGTAGGATTCATACACAGAAGGCTGAACCAGTGAGACAACAATGATATTCTCTGTGCCACTACACCACTCATATTGAAATAAATGCAAAATTAAAAAATAAAAACATATAGCAAATACTAAGCAAGAATGGAAAACGTGGAATTGAAAAACTCCAGTAAAATCATGTAGTAAAAATAAGCCATTAGGACTAATACAATATATTTCCTCTAGATTTATTCCAAGTGACAATGCAATGCCCTTTCAGGTATCAAAAATATACTCTAGGAAAAATGTTGAGATCAGTGGCCAAGGTTGTGGCTACGATGAATTATGTGATGAAATAAACTGAAAAAAAAAGTTAATAGATGTAAAGCTCATAACCATAATTAAGATCACACATACTGTAGGTAGTATTTAATAATGCTTTATAATAATGAAAAGATACAACTTAATGAATTATCATTCAGTGCAGGCTTGTAATTATCATTCCAACTATTACAAAAATTTTTAAAATTGAACTTAAGTAATACTGTTCCACTGTAAATTAAATATACATTATTTAATGAAATAAAAATGAACTTATGCTTTATGCTAAAAAATTCTGGGGTATTGTGTGACGCTTCCCAGTATCTCAGAGAGAGCTAAATTCTTTATAATTCGACTTCTGTCAGGACACAGAATGTGGTTCTTCAATGTTTTATTTCATCATGTTTTAAAGATATGCAATCAGTCACAGTACTGCAGTATAAGGCCTTCACTTTTCTGTTATAATTTCCAAAGTAAAATAAAGCTTTAATGTGCAAAAAGGCCACATATTTCATTACTGAAATGATCGTTCTTATACATCAAGGTTTGGAGATTCTAGCCCGGTCTTAGCAGTCAACAACATATTAAATGCCAGATATACTGAACCTGATATGCCATAGCCTCAAGGGTGTTGAAACTCCCTATCCCTTAGGACTTTTAGATGGATGGACCTCAGTCCATTATGCTCTCAAATCCTGATTCTTGTGTTTCTCAGTAATGTTGGACTTTAGCATGCCTGTCCATGAGGATCAACAGTACTCTAATACTGACCTTCAGGGAATCAATCCAAAACTGTCTTGGCTGAGATTGATAAGGGGGCTAATTAGTCATCATGTGACACATTTTACATCACATGGATTTAGATCATATTCCAGGACAATTTTACCCTCAGACTAGGATGGACACATTGCCTTTTAATCTGACATTTGTTAGGGCCTCAGTCCAAAAGTTACTCAACGACACCTTACCCAGCTATTTGGGTGCAAGCAGGATAAGCCCACATATGTCAATTTCAGTACTTGAATGGTTTTAGACATCACTCTTTGAGGCTGTCAAAGATTTTAGCCTCTAGTCTGGAAAATAGGCACATTGCTCTCATCCTGCAATCTTTAACAACCTTTTTCTAATTTGTTCTGTCATCTTGTATATTTGGGTGCAAGAAGGGGAGTTTTAATCTACAACTCACTAGTGGTGGCTCCCATCTATTACATCCTCATTCTTTAATGTCTGACTCTAGATTTTCAGCAACTATGAGCCACTGTATTTTAAATCTGTCCTTAAAGATCCCAGAGTGTTAAATGTCTAACCTTAAAAGTCACAAATTTTTGGAAATTCAATGTATTGATTAGCCTAGAGTTTCAGCATTTGAAGTCTTTGAGTACTGCATTGACACCAGCTCCTCTTGGGTGCTGTTGTGGTCTTGTGTCTGCAGAGCAACAGGATGTCAATATTAAATTGATGAGATAATGACCGATTTAGTGAGGACCCTGAGTCTGATATGCACTATAAGTTACCATAGCCGATCTGTCTGTTTACTTGGAGGCCATAGATATATACTGTATATATGCTGCTTAGTAATGCAAATCACATCCTTCTTGATTTTAAATTTCTTCTTATTTTTCTTATTTAATAAAAGATATCAAAACAGAAAATCAACCAGTAGCGCCATATAAGCAAAAGAATCTTTAATATGTGAGGCTGTTCACTGAACTATGAATGATATACGATCAAAGTTTTAAATGCAGTTTCTAGAAACGTTAATAAATGGTTATATATATATTGTGTGGCAAAGAGAATCCTTTTTGTCGTTGTTGTTTATAATAATATCACACTCATCTCTGCATAAACTGCCTACATAAATCGCCCAGACCTGATAAATGTAGCACTCTGTAATAACATTTTCTGAATAAATTTTGAATGGGAAAAAAATGGCTGTGATGTGCACTTATGCACATAAAGTCAAACACTCATATATCATTTTATTAATATATGGAAATAAAGGGAAAAAAGTTAACACTTTACTATATAAACAGTAAACCAAGAATTGTAGGGCAATTTTAATAAAGCCTTTCTTTCATTAGAAAGTTTAACCAGTTTTTGCTTTTAGTAAAGTTTTATATTTTATTAATTTTTATTGTAATCATTCCATACAAATAGATCAATTTATAACCAAACAAATTAAAGACAAATCAAACCCCACCCCTGAGAAGGAGAGCTTAGCTAAAGGAGAATTGCTTAGGGCTTTTTAATAAGACAACATTAAGTAAAGGAAAGGGAGAAATAAATATATATGTAAATAAGAGATGGAGAAGGGAAATTAATGTGGTAATAGTTATTTCTCTTATTCTAAAATAATATTGATCAGATCCTGCCAGGTTTTGAAAAAATTTTGTACAGATCCTCTAACTGAGAATTTGATTTTTTCCAATTTCAAATAATATAAAACATCGGTTTCCCACTAACTTATCAGAGGAGAGTTAGGATTCTTCCAATTTAACAGAATAAGTCTGCGTGCCAAAAGTGTAGTGAATGCAATCACAGTTTGCTTGTCCTTTTCCACTTCAAGTCCGTCTGGAAGAACACCGAACACAGCTGTTAGTGGGTTAGGAGGGATTGTGACCCCAAGGCTGTCTGAAAGGCACATGAAAATTTTTGTCCAAAATGATATTAATTTGGTGCAGACCCAGAACATGTGACCCAGTGAGACAGGAGCTTGGTTGCAGTGTTCGCAGGTTGGATCTTGCCCTGGAAACATTTTGGACAGTTTTAAGCGAGACAGATGAGCTCGATACATAATTTTGAGTTGAATAATTCTATGCTTTGCGCATATGGAGCTCGAGTGAATTCTCTGCTTTGCTACCTTCCACTCCTTTTCTGATATATTGATTAAGAGATCTTCTTCCCAATGTCCTCTTGGATCTTTGAAAGGCAGGGACTCTAATAGGATTTTATATAATGCGGAAATGGTGTTTAATTCCTCGGTATTGAGCAGTATTTTTTCCAGCATTGTGGAGGGTGCGAGGTGGGGGAAAATCGGGCAATTTCTGTTTAACAAAATTTCTAATTTGAAGATAGTGAAAGAAATGTGTAGCTGGGAGGTTGAATTTTGAATGTAATTGTTCAAAAGATGCAAATATGTTGTCTATATAAAGATCTCTTGAGCATTTTAATCCCAAAACTTTTCCAGGTATTAAAAACTGGATATGTTTGCGAGGGTTGAAAGAGGTGGTTTTCTTGCAGAGGTGCCACCGATAAAAGATTTTCCATCTTAAAATGCTTTCTAATTTGGTTCCATATTCTAAGTGAGTAAAGCACAATTGGGTTATTAGTATATTTGCGATAAGTTGCATTTATTGGAGAGCAGAGCAGGGAGTATAAAGAAGTACTACAGGATTTTACTTCTATTGCGGACCAGGCCTGTGTATGTTCATTTATTTGTGTCCAGGTTTTTATGGCTTGTATGTTTGCTGCCCAGTAATAAAACTGAAAATTAGGTAGAGCCATGCCAGCTTCTGCCTGAGGTCTTTGTAGGGTTGCTCTTCGGATACGTGGGTGTTTTGAGTTCCAAATGAATGAGGTTATTGTTGAATCTAATTGCTTAAAAATGATTTATTGATATATATTGGAATGTTTTGAAATAAAAAAAGAAGTTTAAGAAGGATATTCATCTTAACAACGTTAATTCTTCCGGCTAGAGTGAGATGAAGGGTTGACCATCTATCCAGGTCTTGCTTAATTTTTTCCATACAGACGGCAAAATTTTTTTGATAAAGAGCTTTCTGTTTACTTGTGATATTTACCCCTAGGTATTTAAACTGATCTGCTATGGTAAAAGGTAGGGTGTCTAATCTAATATTATATGCTTGTGAATTCACTGGAAAGAGTATACTTTTATTCAGATTAATTTTAAGACCAGATATCTTTTGAAATTCTGTTAGTGCTGTTAGAACTGCAGGGACAGTGTTTTCTGGGTCTGATATATATATAAAACCATATCATCTGCATATAGAGAAATTTTCTGTTCCAGTCCTTCTCTGACAATCCCCTTTATCTGATAAGAATTTTGGCAGTGAACCGCCAGTGGTTCAATGGCGATTGCAAACAGCAGTGGTGACAAGGGACATCCTTGTCTGGTGCCACGTTCTAGCTTAAAGTAGTCTGAGCAAATGTTATTAATACAAACTGAAGCTTCTGGATTGGTATACAGTAGTTTGATCCATGTACAAATATTCGGGCCAAACCCAAATTTCTTCAATGCAGTGAAAAGGTAGTTCCATTCAATCATATCAAATGCTTTTTCTGTGTCTAATGATAGTAATATCTCTGGGGTGTTTGATTTTGCTGGTGAATATATAACATTAAACAAGCGTCGGAGATTGGAAGATAGATGTCAGCCTTTAATAAATCCAGTTTGATCCTGTGATATTACCGAGGGCAGCACTTTCTCCATCCTTCTAGCTAGAATTTTTGAGAGTATCTTAACATCATTATTCAGGAGTGAAATTGGTCTGTATGATGCACATTGTAACAAGTCCTTATTTTGTTTAGGATTAATGCTTGTCGAAATGTTTGAGGTAGTATTTGGTTGTCTCTAGCTTCTGTAAATGTTGCCAATACGAGGGGAGCTAGCTGAGTGGAGAATCTATAATAATAAAAGGCAAAGCCCTCACTGACTGACTGACTGACTCACTGACTCACTCATCACTAATTCTCCAACTTCCCGTGTAGGTGGAAGGCTGAAATTTGGCAGGCTCATTCCTTACAGCTTACTTACAAAAGTTAGGCAGTTTTCATTTCAAAATTATACGCGTAATGGTCATAACTGGAACCTCTTTTTTGTCCATATACTGTAATGGTAGGCAGCAAGATGGCCGTAGGAGACTGAGTTGCGTGTCGCGTCATCACGCCTCCCACGTAATCACGTGAACTGACTGTGAACTCAGTACGTAGAAAAGAAGGAGGAGCCCCAAAGAGCACAGAAGAAAACATTCATTACACAATTGACAAGGCAGCGAAACAATAAGAAGCGAGTGAGTGACGCATATAAGCATCTTCATAAGACACGAGGTATAAAAAAGCACGGTGTAAACCGTAAGTCTAAATTAACTTTATAGAACCGCTCCCGCTGCCGTTTGCAATACCATATTCGCGAGATACAAGTTTAATGAGAAGACACGAGGTATAAAAAAGCACGGTGTAAACCGTAACCTTAACTTTATAGAAACGCTCCCGCTGCCGTTTGCAATGCCATATTCGCGAGATACAAGTTTAATGAGAAGACACGAGGTATAAACGAGAGTTTGCATCACTTTGTAACAGAGTTAAAATTGCTGTAGCGAGAAACTTTTAACTGCCGGGTCTTAGCTAACATTAAATAAACCCGTGGACATCGCAACATCACACAAGACAGTGGCTCACGTGAAGTGACTGAACGCAGCAGGAGTGATCTCTTCCATGAATCAAACCTGTTCAAAAAACACATTACACAATTGATAAGGTAGGAAAAGAATATGAAACAAGGCACGGTATAAACCGTAACTTTAAGTTTATAGAAACGCTGCCGTTTGCAATACCATATTCGCCCCTGCGAAGCGCGGTGATTTTGCTATATATATTAAACTATTTCAACCATTGTATGATCTGCTTCTCGCAACTGAAAGAGGGCACCGTGACAGAAGTTAGCCGACTTGCTCACCAACCACAAGCGTTACCTGGTAGGTAACCACCCATACAATCAGATTGTGAATCAGACTACGAATGCCTGCAATGTAATTATCCCGATCTATATGCTGTCAAATGAACGAACCACACGCCGTAGCACAACGTTAGGGGCTTCGCCTCTACGTCCGAGGATCGATTCCCGTAAGGGAGTGCAGTGACTGTGTACTCCTGATGAGCCCACAATTACGGCGAAACACGTGTCGCATACTATGCATCTTCAAAGCACGGTGTAAACAGTAAGTTTAAATTGAGTTTATAGAAACGCTCCCGCTGCCGTTTGCAATACCATATTAGATGACTTTGTAACAGAGTTAAAATTGCTGGAGCGATAAATTTTTAACTGCCGGGTCATGTCGCGTGTTCTTGGGTAGGTACACCAAAAAATGTATACATTTATGCATGTAATGGGCAAACAAAAAATGTACTATACCCGAAAGCACTACAGTAGTACTCAATGTATCTTTACTTCTTAAATGTTAATGTTTTACTGTTTAATAATTTATACGCTTCTTATATGTTATTCAGATTCTTTTATCAAAATACCAGTAACAGCGCA